>NC_141873.1:270141420-270444451 GCF_056163025.1 Triticum urartu
GACCACTTCAGGTAGCTGGGTGTTGCCGGGGCAACCATATTCACTTCACGGTTAATGACTTTCAGTCGACTTTTGCTTTCGACATCAGCAAAAATCATCAGGGTGGAATTGACTTGGGGGTACGCATCGTCACTGTCTTCCTTGTCCTCAACTCTGTTCGACTCTTTTTCCTTGTCCTTGGACTGTTTGCCTTGAAACTGCTGGATTAGGAGCCGGCACTGTCGAGTGGTATGCTTTGGGTAAATAAAATTACCCTCTTCATCTTTCTTGGTGTGGATGTGACATGGCAGATCCAAAACATCATTTCCATCTTGATCCTTGACTTTCTTGGGCTTCCAGGGCCCCTTGGGTTTTCCCTTGAATTTCCCCTGGGTCACGGCCAGGGCCTCCCCAGGAGCGGCTAGCTCGGCCTTCCGCTTCTGCTTCCGACTGGAATTGCCTCCGGTTTCCTGGGCGACTGCTTTCTGCTTGCCACTCCGGAGTCGATCTTCATCTTCTCCGTTAGCGTATTTGGTGGCAATTTCCATCATCCGATTCAGAGACATTTCTCCGGTCCGACCGAACTTCAGGTTCAACTCTCTGTTCTTGACGCCTTCTTTAAAGGCACAAACTGCTTGGTGATCTGGTACGTTCTCAACCGTGTGATGCAAAGTGATCCAACTCTGGATGTAATCCCTCAAAGTTTCACTCGGTTTCTGCACGCAGGACCGCAATTCTGTATGGCCTGCCGGTCGCTTGCATGTTCCTTCAAAGGTTGTGACAAACACTCGAGAGAGATCCTCCCAAGTGTAGATGCTGCTGGGTGCTAATTGATTCAACCACGCTCTGGCTGAGCCCTCTAACAGGAGAGGCAAATGCTTCATAGCCACCTCATCATTGCCGCCACCAATCTGGACAGCCACTCGGTAGTCTTCGAGCCAAGTGTCAGGCTTAGACTCGCCGGTGAATTTGCTGACTCCGGTCGCCAACCGGAAGTTGGGAGGAATCACTGCGGCCCTGATGGCTCGACTGAAACACTCTGGCCCTGAAGCATGTACTCTGCTGCTGGCAGGTGCATCTCTGTTGTGGCCTTCTCGATGAGCTCTGTTCCTGTCAACCAAACCTTGAACGAGGATGGAATCCTCTGCCCAACACTATGAGGGCGTCTGTCATCTTGTTGTCGAGGCGCATATGATCCACTCCTCGGGGGAGGGGTTGGCACTCGACGTCGATCATCACGATCGAATCGGTGATCATACTGCTCATTCCTCCTGTACTGATCATGCCGGTCACCACGTCCCTCACGCCTCGGGGGCGATCTCGGGCTGTGAGCCGACTGGACTGTATCTGTTGCAACGGATCGACTGTGGATCCTATTCCGCGAATAAGAAACGACAGAATTCTGGTTTCCCGCCGCCCGGAGCAACGCTCTGATTTGCAACAAGCCCCTGCCAGCCTCCGACTGGGAGGGCTGAATCGATTCTGCTATACAGGCCGCGGCTGCCAAATTCTGAACTGGGGTTCGATATACCTGCGTAGGCGGGAAGAGCTGACGTCGACTGGACTCGGGAGCCCGCTGACGCGCTTGCTCGTCGAGTATTCGCTGGAGATTCTCCAGTCGAGTGCGCTCGGCCAAGTTAGCCAAGCGTGCGTCCTCCAAGGCCCGGGCCTCGGGGGTTTCTCCGACGATAGGAGTGTGGAGCGCATCCATGTTTCGGCGGCGAAGCTCCTCTCGCTGCACTAACGTGAGAGGTTCGGGGAGATATTCATCGTGAGGATGCGATGGGTCGCCTCCATCCGCGCCTCCATCGGTGCGAGGGAAACCGGGAGGACTATGTGTTCCATCGACCGCCAGAACCTCAGCCGCCGGGTCGCTGCTGTCGCACTCGGATGCGGTCCCCATGGAGCCAGTCGACAGGTCGAACAGGCCGTAGAGGGACTCGTCGGGCTCGATTGTCGCGACTTGCGGGGCCGCCGACTGGCGGGCCACGGCATGCCTCACCCACCTCCGAAGTCTCAACCGGCCGGAGCGCCTGCGCCGGCGGGAGACAGGGCGGGGAGACGACAAGGGGGCCGACTGATACTGTCTCGACGACTGCCGCAGGAGGACGCCACGAGTGCACACGCGGAAGTGCGTCGCACCGCGAACGGGGAGCGCGTCGATGTCGAGTGGTGCCTCCTGAAGCCAGGCGGAGTCGTCGGCGATGAACGTGAGCGCGCCGAGACGGATCTCGCGGCCCTCCACCAAAACTCCGCGAGAAACCATGATCAAAGGGATCAGAAAAGATCGCAACTTCTCCAACTAGGCGCTAAGATTCCCGCCCCACGGTGGGCGCCAACTATCGTGGTTCTAACTCTGACAGTGATGTAGGGGGGTGTGTATGGAGAGGCTAGATCTTAGCTATGGAGGAGTTGTAGGCACACGAGGATTACGAGTTCAGGCCCTTCTCGGAGGAAGTAACAGCCCTACGTCTCGGTGCCCGGAGGCGGTCGATTGGATTATGCGTGTGTGAATAACAGGGGTGCGAACCCTTCATACTGAGGAGGGGGTGGCTTATATAGAGTTCGCCGGCCCTCTCCTGCCCTCAGTGATGCAGGGTTTAAGGTACATTTAAGGTTGGGCGTTACTAGTAACGCCCCTAATAAAGTGCTATAATGACCATAAAGACTACTTAATAGCCGACCGTTTGCCTGCTGAGTGACTTTAGGTCTCCTGGTAATCGAGTGGTTGGCTTCATGGTCGAGTGATACCTTCTTGGTCGAGTGTCTTGAACCCGTCGAGTGGGATACCTTCAAGTCGATTGAACGATGACTTCTTCTAGGGACGTCCCTGGGTAGGGCTCTTTGGACAGGTCCGTGCCCCTACCCTAGGTACATAGCTTCATCAATCCCTACCACACATAACCCAAACTCTCGCAGATTGTACCCCTACTACGATGGACAGAGAACCAGTTTCACCAATCTAACCCCAACCCCAGCCGATAGTAACCCAGTTCCTGTTGACACAGCACCATCTCCACCACAGAGCTCCCAAACAAGAGCAGTTAGTAAGGCAACTCCAGTGCCCAAAGGGCCAGTACTATCACGGCGAACCCCAACTCCACCAGTTAGTACGCTTATTCCCGTGGAGGAAGCACAACCAGCTAGTCGTAGTTTAGCATCTATCGCATTTGATGTTGTTAAATCATATGTGCGTATCTTCCCATCT
This sequence comes from Triticum urartu, assembly GCF_056163025.1. NCBI lineage: Eukaryota > Viridiplantae > Streptophyta > Magnoliopsida > Poales > Poaceae > Triticum > Triticum urartu. The sequence goes on from NC_141873.1 coordinate 270,144,608, forward strand.
TGGAAATATTATACTGAAGATGAAGGAAAATGCCAGTTGCAGGTGTTTGTCCAGGAGTTATGTGTAAGTAATGTTATTCATGGCAATTACTTTGCTTCGTCCCATACATCCTACCTCCATGATGGTTATAATACATCAAATTTTCCCATTTTTCTCTATAGAGAAGGACCGATTTGGAAACTCAGGATGAGGTAACCTGTGCTAATACCTCTGCTATCTTCAAGAATGCTTGGTGGCAGTATCGGATTTACCTGAAGAAAACGTACTTCACCGGCAAAGAAACTCATCAAATTCCCTTACGTTCTCCTGAGACACATTTACTGGATGATGACTGGGAACGCCTTATTCTGTACTGGTCCCGAACCAAGAATGTGGTAAGTTCTATGAGCTCATTTTTTATTTTTAAGAATTATATTCTTGCGTCTTACTGTACTCTGTTCATGTAGAACAAGTGCCTAAACCTGAAGAACAACTGTTCTAATTTAAGATTCCATTGCTACCATAGGACATAGATATATGTTTGTTTGATGCTTTTATTCTGTACTAGTACTTGGCAATAGAAGACTTGGTAGTTTAATCCTGTCCACCTTACTAATGAACTAGTTCACCGAAATGAGTTTCATATACTAGTACATGCTAAACTTGTTATGTGTCTGCTTGTTTCTTCTTTTAGAATGCTGACAGAATATTGGGGAAGAGTGCCTTACTAAGCAACGATAAAGGAAGTAATGCAGATAAGGTTCAGGATAGTGACACATCCTGTCTTGGTTTAGTGTTGGACTTACTGGCCACTACCGCTTGCACAAGCTATTCAAACTCACTGTTTGAATTAGTTCGGTTTCTTGAGTCTCAACTACAAGCTGAAAGACATCGATTAGCTGTGCTGCGACAAGAAGCGGAAGGACTGCGGAAGTCCCTGGAGCATTTAGATGCATACTTTCTGGTGCAACAGCAAGCGTTGGAGGATTTTAGCGCCAAATAGGACAAAGCTAATCAGCTTGCTAAGCTTATTGCCAGCATGGTGGATACCCAGGATAACGTTTCTTGAGCTCTTCTGAAGTTGTTTCAGTTATGCTCTTGTTTTGCTGCCGCGTTTATTTGCACTGTTGGCCAATTTTGACGGCCATTGTATATGATATGCTGCTTTGTTCCCTATATTTGCACTGGTGGTTAACTTTGATGCCCAGTGGATGTAATATGTGTAATAGCCGTGATAGCCTAGCGTTAGTTGCTTGCTTATTTATTTCCTTGTTGTCTTGTTTATTTGTTTGCTTGTAGTCATTGCAGTTCTTTTTCCGCGGTTAACTAGTGGCTGCAATAACCTATTTTTTAAAACTAGGCCACAATAGCCATGGGCTAATATTTACTGTAGTGACACTGGGCCTCCTACAGGCCGTAGAAACAGTGGGCCTTCTACGGGCCATAGAAACAGTAGGCCTTCTACGGGCTGTAGAAACAATGGGCCTTCTATGGGCCATATCATCAATGGGCCTTATACGGGCCATATGATCGATTGGCCAAACATGGGCCAATAATAGGCCGCATTATGGCCATAAACGGGCTAGAGTTGGAATCGTCCGTTCATGGGCCGACTATAACGGGCCATCGTTAATAGGCCGTATTTGATGATGCTATGAAAACGGCCCAACGTATTAACAGACCACAAACGGGCTGACTGTAACCACGGGCTGAATTTGGCCCACAAGCAGAAAATGACAGTAACGGGCCGTAAGTAAACGAATGATGGAAATGAGCCCAAGAATAAATGGGCTCTGAGAAGGCCGAAAGATAACATGGGCTGGAAACGGCCCAACGGAATAACGGGCCGTTAATGGGTATAAAGTGATACACTATTCATTACGGGCCAGTTTCACCATGGGCCGTTAATGGGTGTAAAGTGATACAGTGTTCATTACGGGCCAGTTTCACCACGGGCCGTTAATAGGCCAAGAGTTACATAGGGCCTCATATGGGCCGAAAGACGTCATGGGCCATACATGGGCCAGAAGTGAAAACGGGCTGGAATCATATTGGATGGCCTAGATGACGCTACTGGGCCTAATTCGGATAGGGCGTAATGGGCCTTGGGTTAGCGGGCTATAAATGGGCTATATGCGAACATGCCGTTAACAGGCTTTCCATGGGCCGGCCCACCACCTTTTGACCAAGTCAAACGGGCCGGCCTTTTCACAAGAATGGGCCTCTGTTGGGCCGTGCCACGTGTCGACGTATCATAGGCGCCTATTTGACCCACTAAAGAGCTGACACATGTTTCATCCGGCCAATAAGAATTTTACACGTGGAAATTCCCCATTGGTCGGGGCTGTTAACGGGTTATCGGATCCAAAACCTGACCCGATAGCTTAACGGTGTTCCGTTACGGTGGATGCCACGTGTCTGTCACCCTTGACGAAAGCACTTCTGTGACGCGCGATTTATCGTCATGGAAGTGGACACTTCCGTGATGATAATTTTGGTAATATCATGGAACACTTCTACGACAGCACAGGTATGACTATCTTGATTCTGTCATAAATTTGTCATGGATGTACATGCATGACAAAAAAAGCGACCTACTGTGACAAACACGTATCATCACGGAAGTGTATTTTTTTCTAGTGAATACTCAGGTTAAACTCGACGAGCCTAGCATATGCAGATATGGCCTCGGAACACTGAGACCAAAAGGTCGAGCGTGAATCATATAGTAGATATGATCAACATAGTGATGTTCACCATTGAAAACTACTCCATCTCACGTGATGATCGGACATGGTTTAGTTGATTTGGATCACGTGATCACTTAGATGATTAGAGGGATGTCTATCTAAGTGGGAGTTCTTAAGTAATATGATTAATTGAACTTAAATTTATCATGAACTTAGTACCTGATAGTATTTTTCTTGTCTATGTTGATTGTAGATAGATGGCCAGTGCTGTTGTTCCGTTGTATTTTAATGCGTTCCTTGAGAAAGCAAAGTTGAAAGATGATGGTAGAAATTACACGGACTGGGTCCGTAACTTAAGGATTATCCTCATTGCCGCACAGAAGAATTACATCCTGGAAGCACCACTAGGAGCTAGGCCTGCTGCAGATGCTGCTGATGACGTTAAGAACGTCTGGCAGAGTAAAGTTGATGACTACTTGATAGTTCAGTATGCCATGCTTTACGGCTTAGAACCGGGACTTCAACGACGTTTTGAATGTCATGGAGCATATAAGATGTTCCAGGAGTTGAAGTTAATATTTCAAGCAAATGCCCAGATTGAGAGATATGAAGTCTCCAATAAGTTCTATAGCTACAAGATGGAGGAGAATAGTTCTGTCAGTGAACATATACTCAAAATGTCTGGGTATCATAATCACTTGACTCAACTGGGAGTTAATCTTCCTGTTGATAGTGTCATTGACAGAGTTCTTCAATCACTGCCACCAAGTTACAAGAGCTTCGTGATGAACTATAATATGCAAGGGATGAATAAGACAATTCCCGAGCTCTTCGCAATTCTAAAGGTAGCGGAGGTAGAAATCCAAAAGGAGCATAAAGTGTTGATGGTCAACAAGACCACCAGTTTCAAGAAAAAGGGTAAAGGGAAGAAGAAGGGGAACTTCAAGAAGAACAGCAAACAAGTTGTTGCTCAGGAGAAGAAATCCAAGTCTGGACCTAAGCCCAAGACTGAGTGCTTCTACTGCAAACAGACTGGTCACTGGAAGCAGAACTGCCCCAAGTATTTGGCGGATAAGAAGGATGGCAAGGTGAACAAAGGTATATGTGATATACATGTTATTGATGTGTACCTTACCAGAGCTCGCAGTAGCACCTGGGATTTGATACTGGTTCTGTTGCTAATATTTGCAACTCGAAAGAGGGACTACGGATTAAGCGAAGATTGGCTAAGGACGAGGTGACGATGCGCGTGGGAAATGGTTCCAAAGTCGATATGATCGCCGTTGGCATGCTACCTCTACATCTACCTTTGGGATTAGTTTTAGACCTAAATAATTGTTATTTGGTGCCAGCGTTAAGCATGAACATTATATCTGGATCTTGTTTGATGCGAGACGGTTATTCATTTAAATCTTAGAATAATGGTTGTTCTATTTATATGAGTAATATCTTTTATGGTCATGCACCCTTGAATAGTGGTCTATTTTTGTTGAATCTCGATAGTAGTGATACACATATTCATAATGTTGAAGCCAAAAGATGCAGAGTTGATAATGATAGTGCAACTTATTTGTGGCACTGCCGTTTGGGTCATATTGGTGTAAAGCGCATGAAGAAACTCCATACTGATGGACTTTTGGAATTACTTGATTATGAATCACTTGGTACTTGCGAACCATGCCTTATGGGCAAGATGACTAAGACGCTGTTCCGCGGAACAATGGAGCGAGCAACAGATTTGTTGGAGATCATACATACTGATGTATGTGGTCCAATGAATATTGAGGCTCGTGGTGGGTATTTTTATTTTCTCACCTTCACAGATGATTTGCGCAGATATGGGTATATCTACTTAATGAAACATAAGTCTGAAACATTTGAAAAGTTCAAAGAATTTCAAAGTGAAGTGGAGTTTCTACGATCTAATCGTGGAGGAGAATATTTGAGTTATGAGTTTGGTCTACATTTGAAACAATGCGGAATAGTTTCGCAACTCACGCCACCTGGAACACCACAGCGTAATGGTGTGTCCGAACGTCATAATTGTACTTTACTAGATATGGTGCGATCTATGATGTCTCTTACTGATTTATCACTATTGTTTTGGAGTTATGCTTTAGAGACAGCTGCATTCACGTTAAATAGGGCACCATCAAAATCCGTTGAGACGACACCTTATCAACTATGGTTTGGCAAGAAACCAAAGTTGACATTTCTTAAAGTTTGGGGCTGTGATGCTTATGTGAAAAAGCTTCAACCAGATAAGCTCGAACCCAAATCGGAGAAATGTGTCTTCATAGGATACCCAAAGGAAACTATTGGGTACACCTTCTATCACAGATCCAAAGGCAAGACATTCGTTGCTAAGAATAGATCCTTTCTAGAGAAGGAGTTTCTCTCGAAAGAAGTGAGTGGGAGGAAAGTAGAACTTGATGAGGTAACTGTACCTGCTCCCTTATTGGAAAGTAGTTCGTCACAGAAACCGGTTCCTGTGACACCTACACCAATTAGTGAGGAAGCTAATGATGATGATCATGAAACTTCAGATCAAGTTACTACCGAACCTCGTAGGTCAAGCAGAGTAAGATCCGCACTAGGGTGGTACGGTAATCCTATTCTGGAGGTCATGTTGCTGGACCATGATGAACCTACGAACTATGAGGAAGCGACTATGAGCCCAGATTCCGCAAAATGGCTTGAGGCCATGAAATCTGAGATGGGATCCATGTATGAGAACCAAGTGTGGACTTTGGTTGACTTGCCCGATGATCGGCAAGCCATCGAGAATAAATGGATCTTCAAGAAGAAGACAGACGCTGATGGTAATGTTACTGTCTACAAAGCTCAACTTGTTGCGAAAGGTTTTCGACAAGTTCAAGGAGTTAACTACGATGAGACCTTCTCACCTGTAGCGATGCTTAAGTCCGTCCGAATCATGTTAGCTATTGCCACATTTTATGTTACACCCTCGATGCGGCTATATCTCCCACGTGTCGAAGCACGACTTAGAAGCATAACCACATTGAAAGCAATGTCGCAAGTGAGGTAATCTTCACAACAACCCATGTAATACATAAGGGAAATAGATACATAGTTGGCTTACAATTGCCACTTCACACAATACATGAATAAAGCATTACATCATCCATTTACAAACAAGGTCCGACTACGGAACCAAAATAAAGGAAGACTACCCCAAATGCTACAAAGATCCCCGATCGTCCCAACTGGGCTCCAGTACTGATCAACTGGAAACGGAAGAACAAAACGAACATGAACTTCATCGAGCTCCTTCTTGAGCTTGGCCGCATCACCTGCATGGTTTCATCGGCACCTGCAAACTGGTTTTGGAAGTAACTATGAGTCACGGGGACTCAGCAATCTCACACCCTCGCGATCAAGACTATTTAAGCTTATAGGAAGGGTAAAAGGTATGAGGTGGAGCTGCATCAAGCACTAGCATATATGGTGGCTAACATACGCAAAAGAGAGCGAGAAGAGAAGGCAAAACCACGGTCGATAATCTATGATCAAGAAGTGATCCTAGAGCAACCTACGTCAAGCATAACTCCAACACCATGTTCACTTCCCGGACTCCGCAGGAAAGAGACCATCACGGTTACACACGCGGTTGATGCATTTTAATTAATATAAGTTTCAAGTTCTCTACAACCGGATATTAACAAATTCCCATCTGCCCATAACCGCGGGCACGGCTTTCGAAAGTTCAAATCCCTGCAGGGGTGTCCCAACTTAGTCCATCACAAGCTCTCACGGTCAACGAAGGATATTCCTTCTCCCAAGACAATCCGATCAGACTCGGCATCCTGGTTACAAGACATCCTCGACAATGGTAAAACAAGTCCAGCAAGACCACCCGATGCGCTGACATCCCGATAGGATCTGCACATATCTCGTTCTCAGGGCAACACCGGAAAAGCAATCCGTACAACTAAAACCAGCCCTCGAGTTTCCCCGAGGTGGCGCTGCAAGGGCCTCTAGTTTGGACCAACACTTAGACAAGCATTGGCCCGGGGTGGTTAAAATAAAGATGACCCTCGGGATGTGCGACTCCCAAGGGAAAAAGGCTAGGTGGCGAATGGTAAAACCAAGGTTGGGCCTTACTAGAGGAGTTTTATTCAAAGCGAACTGTCAAGGGGTTCCCATTAAAACCCAACCGTGTAAGGAACGCAAAATCCGGGAACATAACACCGATATGACGGAAACTAGGGTGGTAAGAGTGGAACAAAACACCAGGCATAAGGCTGAGCCTTCCACCCTTTACCAAGTATATAGATGCATTAATTAAATAAGAGATATTGTGATATCCCAACAAAATATCCATGTTCCAACAAGGAACAAACTCCAATCTTCACCTGCAACTAGCAACGCTATAAGAGGGGCTGAGCAAAGCGGTAACATAGCCAAACAATGGTTTGCTAGGACAAGGTGGGTTAGAGGCTTGGCTTAACAATATGGGAGGCATGATAAGCAAGTGGTAGGTATCACAGCATAGGCATAGCAAAAAGAGCGAGCAACTAGCAAGCAAAGATAGAAGTGATTTCGAGGGTATGGTCATCTTGCTTGAGATCCCGCAAGGAAGAAGAACGAGTCCATGAAGAAGACAAACGGACGTACCCAACGTATCCTCACAAACGCAACGTTACCGGATTACCGAGAAGAAGTACACCGGAAAGAAAGCAAACAACATAGTGAACAAACATCACATAAGCATGGCACGATGCGCAAACAAGTATGATGCATGTCCGGTTTAATGAGGCATGGCATGGCAAAGTTTACAAACAATCCTACAAATTAAGTGGAGCTCAATATGCAATGAGTTGCATATTGACGGAACACCACATTCAAGTTATTTAGTTTGATATCGTTTAGGTACCCAACAATATTAAATGTTGATTAACATGGCAAGGGGTGAAGCAAAAAGAAACTATCTATCTAGACAAGTTTAAATGAGTCCGGAACGACAAAACAACAAGTCCGGAAACTCCTCATGTGCATATTTTAAGGTTTGAGATTGTTATGCCCTAAACACAATTTTAGAGTTGTTAAACATACAAAGAGGTGCCACCATGATAATCTAGGCATTTTTCTACCCCATTTACATATAAAGTTTATTAAATTCCGAGTTACGGTTATTTAGTTATGAAATAAAGCATTTTAGCATGGCAAGGGCAAAATTTAAACAAACAACATCTTAAGCATTTTAAACATAGATGAAAATGGCATATTATTAATCTACACATAATTCTAAGAATTTTTCATATATAAAGTTTTTACAAATGACGCACGGTTTGTGAGTTATTAAATGCATGTTGCTTGGGGGGTTTTCTGCAAAACAACGTTCTCTGAAAAAAAGGAAAAACATGTTGGGGAACGTAGTAATTTCAAAAAATTTCCTACGCACACGCAAGATCATGGTGATGCATAGCAACGAGAGGGGAGAGTGTTGTCTACGTACCCTCGTACACCGTTCGCGGAAGCGTTATATCAACGCGGTTGATGTAGTCGTACGTCTTCACGATCCGACCGATCCAAGTACCGAAAGCACGGCACCTCCGAGTTCTGCACACGTTCGGCTCGGTGACGTCCTCGCCTTCTCGATCCAGCAAGAGGGGCGAAGTAGTAGATGAGTTCCGGTAGCACGACGGCGTGGTGACGGTGTTGGTGAAGAACAATCTCCGCAGGGCTTCGCCTAAGCACTACGAAAACTATGACGGAGGATAAACTAGAGGGGACGGGGTTGCCGGCACACGGCTTGGTGTTTCTTGATGTGTCTTTGGTGCTATCCCTACCCCTCTATTTATATGTTGAGCCCTAGGGTCGAAACTTGGAGTAAAAGCCTCCTCAAAGTCGGTTTCACCCGAAAGGCAAGAGTCCTTCTCGGACTCCAGGACTAGACGCCAGGGTTCCCGGTGTCTACCCCCTAGACGCCAGGGTTCCTGGCGTCTAGCCTCTGGTCTCCGTAAAACTTCCTTTTGCACTTTCTAAAAGCCTTGTGGGATTCCCCTTTGGCCCTGATAAAGTGTTCTCGTGCCCAAACATTTCGGGAAACATCCGAAACCCCTTCCGGTGAATTCCGGAACCCTTCCGAAGATTAAACACTACTATCCACATATCAATCTTTACTTCCGGACCATTCCGGATTTCCTCGTCATATTTGTGATCTCATCCAAAACTCCGAACAACATTCGGTCACCAACATACATAACTCATAGTACTATATCGTCAACGAACGTTAAGCGTGCGGACCCTACGGATTCGAGAACTATGTAGACATGACCGAGACACCTCTCTAGTCAATAACCAATAGCGGGACTGGATGCCCATATTGGCTCCTACATACTCTAGGAAGATCTTTATCGGTCAGACCGCATAACAACATACATTGTTCCCTTTGTCATCGGTATGTTACTTGCCCGAGATTTGATCATCGGTATCTCAATACCTAGTTCAATCTCGTTACCGGCAAGTCTCTTTACTCGTTCCGTAATACATCATCCCACAACTAACTTATTAGTTGCAATCTTGCAAGGCTTATAGTGATGTGCATTATCGAGTGGGCCCAGAGATACCTCTCCGACAATCGGAGTGACAAATCCTAATCTCGAAATACGCCAACCCAACAAGTACCTTTGGAGACACCTGTAGAGTACCTTTATAATCACCCAGTTACGTTGTGATGTTTGGTGGCACACAAAGTGTACCTCCAGTAAACGGGAGTTGCATAATCTCATAGTCATAGGAACATGTATAAGTCATGAAGAAAGCAATAGGAACAAACTAAACGATCAAGTGCTAAGCTAACGGAATGGGTCAAGTCAATCACATCATTCTCCTAATGATGTGACCCCGTTAATCAAATGATAACTCATGTCTATGGTTAGGAAACATAACCATCTTTGATCAACGAGCTAGTCAAGTAGAGGCATACTAGTGACACTCTGTTTGTCTATGTATTCACACATGTATTATGTTTCCGGTTAATACAATTCTAGCATGAATAATAAACATTTATCATGATATAAGGAAATAAATAATAACTTTATTATTGCCTCTAGGGCATATTTCCTTCAGTCTCCCACTTGCACTAGAGTCAATAATCTAGTTCACATCGCCATGTGATTTAACATCAATAGTTCACATCACCATGTGATTAACACCCATAGTTCACATCGACATGTGACCAACACCCAAAGGGTTTACTACAGTCAATAATCTAGTTCACATCGCTATGTGATTAACACCCAAAGAGTACTGAGGTGTGATCATGTTTTGCTTGTGAGAGAAGTTTAGTCAACGGGTCTACCACATTCAGATCCGTAAATATTTTTCAAATTTCTATGTCAACAATGCTCTGCATGGAGCTACTCTAGATAATTACTCCCACTTACAATATGTATCCAGATTGAGACTTAGAGTCATCTGGATCAGTGTTAAAACCTGCATCGACGTAACCCTTTACGACGAACCTTTTGTCACCTCCATAATCGAGAAACATATCCTTATTCCACTAAGGATAATTTGACCATTGTCCAGTGATCTACTGCTAGATCACTATTGTACTCCCTTGCCATAAACAGTGTAGGGTATATAATAGATCTGGTACACAGCATGGCATATTTTATAGAACCTATGGCCAAGGTATAGGGAATGACTTTCATTCGCTCTCTATCTTCTGCCGTGGTCGGGTTTTGAGTCTTACTCAACTTCACACCTTGTAACACAGGCAAGAACTCGTTCTTTGACTGTTCCATTTTGAACTACTTCAAAATCTTGTCAAGGTATGTACTCATTGAAAAACTTATCAAGCGTCTTGATCTATCTCTATATATCTTGATGCTCAATATGTAAGCAGCTTCACCGAGGTCTTTGTTTGAAAAACTCCTTTCAAACATTCCTTTATGCTTTGCAGAATAATTCTACATTATCTCTGATCAACAATATGTCTTCCACATATACTTATCAGAAATGATGTAGTGCTCCCACTCACTTTCTTGTAAATACAAGCTTCACCACAAGTCTGTATAAAACTATATGCTTTGATTAACTTATCAAAGCGTATATTACAACTCCGATATGCTTGCACCAGTCCATAGATGGATTGCTGGAGCTTGCATATTTTGTTAGTACCTTTAGGATTGACAAAACCTTCTAGTTGCCTCATATACAATTCTTCTTTAATAAATCCATTAAGGAATGCAGTTTTGTTTATCCATTTGCCATATTTCATAAAATGCGGCAATTGCTAAGATGATTCGGACAGACTTAAGCATAGATACGAGTGAGAAATTCTAATCGTAGTCAACACCTTGAACTTGTCGAAAACCTTTTTGCGACAATTCTAGCTTTGTAGATAGTAACACTACTATCAGCGTCCGTCTTCCTCTTGAAGATCCATTTAATCTCAATGGCTCGCCGATCATTGGGCAAGTCAATCAAAGTCCATACTTTGTTCTCATACATGGATCTCATCTCAGATTTCAAGGCCTCAAGCCATTTCGCGGAATTTGGGCTCATCGTCGCTTCCTAATAGTTCGTGGGCTCGTCATGGTCAAGTAACATGACCTCCAGAACAGGATTATCATACCACTCTGGTGCGGATCTCACTCTGGTTTACCTACGAGGTTCGGTAGTAACTTGATCTGAAGTTACATGATCATCATCATTAGCTTCCTCACTAATTGGCGTAGTAGTCACAGGAACATATTTCTGTGATGAACTACTTTCCAATAAGGGAGCAGGTACAGTTACCTCATCAAGTTCTACTTTCCTCCCACTCACTTCTTTTGAGAGAAACTCCTTCTCTAGAAAGGATCCATTCTCAGCAACGAATATCTTGCCTTCGGATCTGTGATAGAAGGTGTACCCAACATTTTCTTTTCGGTATCCTATGAAGATGTACTTCTCCGACTTGGGTTTGAGCTTATCAAGATGAAACTTTTTCACATAAGCATTGCAACCCCAAATTTTAAGAAATGACAGCTTAGATTTCTTGCTAAACCACAGTTCATACGGTGTCGTCTCAACGGATTTAGATGGTGCCCTTTTTAATGTGAATGCAGCTGTCTCTAATGCATAACCCCAAAACAATAGTGGTAAATCGGTAAGAGACATCATAGATTGCACTATATCAAATAAAGTACGGTTATGACGTTCGGACACATCATTACGCTGTGGTGTTCCAGGTGGCATGAGTTTGTGAAACTATTCCATATTGTTTTAATTGAAGGCCAAACTCGTAACTCAAATATTTTACCTCTACGATCATATCGTAGAAACTTTTAGTTTCTTGTTACGATGATTCTCCACTTCACTCTGAAATTCTTTGAACTTTTCAAATGTTTCAGACTTGTGTTTCATTAAGTAGATATACCCATCTCCGCTCAAATCATCTGTGAAGGTCAAAAAATAATGATACTTGCCGTGAGCCTTAACACTCATCAGACCGCATACATCAGTATGTATTATTTCCAATAAGTCAGTTGCTCGCTCCAATGTTCTGGAGAACGGAGTCTTAGTCATCTTGCCCATGAGGCATGGTTCGCAAGCATCAACTGATTCATAATCAAGTGATTCCAAAAGCCCATCAGCATGGATTTTCTTCATGCTCTTTACACCAATATGACCTAAACGGCAGTGCCACAAATAAATTGCATCATCATTATTAACTTTGCATCTTTTGGTTTCAATATTAAGAATATGTGTATCACTACGATCGAGATCCAACGAACCATTTTCATTGGGTGTGTAACCATATAAGGTTTTATTCATGTAAACAGAACAACAATTTATTCTCTTACTTAAATGAATAACCGTATTTGCAATAAACATGATCAAATCATATTCATGCTCAACGCAAACACCAAATAACACTTATTTAGGTTCAACACTAATCCCAAAAGTATAGGGAGTGTGCGATGATGATCAGATCAATCTTGGAACCACTTCCAACACACATCGTCACTTCACCCTTAACTAGTCTATGTTCATTCTGCAACTCCCATTTCGAGTTACTACTCTTAGCAACTGAACCAGTATCAAATACCGAGGGGTTGCTACGAACACTAGTAAAATACACATCAATAATCTGTATATCAAATATACCTTTGTTCACTTTGCCATCCTTCTTATCCGCCAAATACTTGGGGCAGTTCCGCTTACAGTGACCAGTCCCTTTGCAGTAGAAGCACTTAGTCTCAGGCTTAGGACCAGACTTGGGCTTCTTCACTTGATCAACAACTTGCTTGCCGTTCTTCTTGAAGTTCCCCTTCTTCCCTTTGCCCTTTTATTGAAACTAGTGGTCTTGTCTACCATCAACACTTGATATTTTTCTTGATTTCTACCTTCGTCGATTTCAGCATTACGAAGAGCTTGGGAATCATTTCTGTTATCCCTTGCATATCATAGTTCATCACGAAGTTCTACTAACTTGGTGATGGTGACTAGAGAATTCTGTTAATCACTATTTTATCTGGAAGATTAACTCCCACTTGATTCAAGTGATTGTAGTACCCAGACAATCTGAGCACATGCTCACTGCTTGAGCTATTCTCCTCCATCTTTTAGCTATAGAACTTGTTGGAGACTTCATATCTCTCAACTCGGGTATTTGCTTGAAATATTAACTTCAACTCCTGGAACATCTCATATGGTCCATGACGTTCAAAACATCTTTGAAGTCCCGATTCTAAGCCATTTAAGTATGGTGCACTAAACTATCAAGTAGTCATCATATTGAGCTAGCCAAATGTTCATAACATCTGCATCTGCTCCTGCAATAGGTTTGTCACCTAGCGGTGCATCAAAGACATATTTCTTCTGTGCAGAAATGAGGATAAACCTCAGATCACGGATCCAATCCGCATCATTGCTACTAACATCTTTCAACTTAGTTTTCTCTAGGAACATAGCAAAAATAAAACAGGGGAGCTAAACGCGAGCTATTGATCTACAACATAGATATGCTAATACTACCAGGACTAAGTTCATGATAAATTAAAGTTCAATTAATCATATTACTTAAGAACTCCCACTTAGAAAGAAATCCCTCTAATCTTCTAAGTGATCACGTGATCCAAATCAACTAAACCATAACCGATCATCACGTGAAATGGAGTAGCTTTCAATGGTGAACATCAATATGTTGATCATATCTACTATATGATTCACGTTCGACCTTTCGGTCTTAGTGTTCCGAGGCCATATCTGCATATGCTAGGCTCGTCAAGTTTAACCTGAGTATTCTGCGTGTGCAAAAACTGGCTTGCACCCGTTGTAGATGGACGTAGAGCTTATCACACCCGATCATCACGTAGTGTCTGGGCACGATGAACTTTGGCAACAGTGCATACTCAGGGAGGACACTTTTATCTTGAAATTTAGTGAGAGATCATCTTATAATGCTACCGTCAAACAAAGCAAGATAAGATGCATAAAAGATAAACATCACATGCAATCAATATAAGTGATATGATATGGCCATCATCATCTTGTGCTTGTGATCTCCATCTCCGAAGCACCGTCATGATCACCATCGTCACCGGCGCGACACATTGATCTCCATCTAGCATCATTGTTGTCTTGCCAATCTTATGCTTCCACGACTATCGCTACCTCTTAGTGATAAAGTAAAGCATTATACCGCAATTGCATTGCATACAATAAAGTGACAACCATATGGCTCCTGCCAGTTGCTGATAACTTGGTTACAAAACATGATCATCTCATACAATAAAATTTAGCATCATGTCTTGACCATATCACATCACAACATGCCCTGCAAAAAGAAGTTAGACGTCCTCTACTTTGTTGTTGCAAGTTTTACGTGGCTACTACGGGCTTAAGCAAGAACCGTACTTACCTACGCATCAAAACCACAACGATAGTTTGTCAAGTTGGTGCTGTTTTAACCTTCGCAAGGACCGGGCGTAGCCACACTTGGTTCAACTAAAGTTGGAGAAACTGACACCCGCCAGCCACCTGTGTGCAAAGCACGTCAGTAGAACCAGTCTCGCGTAAGCGTACGCGTAATGTCGGTCCGGGCCGCTTCATCCAACAATACTGCCGAACCAAAGTATGACATGCTGGTAAGAAGTATGACTTATATCACCCACAACTCACTTGTGTTCTACTCGTGCACAGCATCAACGCATAAAACCTAGGCTCGGATGCCACTGTTGGGGAACGTAGTAATTTCAAAAAATTTCCTACGCACACGCAAGATCATGGTGATGCATAGCAACGAGAGGGGAGAGTGTTGTCTACGTACCCTCGTAGACCGTTCGCGGAAGCATTATATCAACGCGGTTGATGTAGTCGTACGTCTTCACGATCCGACCGATCCAAGTACCGAAAGCACGGCACCTCCGAGTTCTGCACACGTTTGGCTCAGTGAGGTCCTCGCCTTCTCGATCCAGCAAGAGGGGCGAAGTAGTAGATGAGTTCCGGTAGCACGACGGCGTGGTGACGATGTTGGTGAAGAACAATCTCCCCAGGGCTTCGCCTAAGCACTACGAAAACTATGACGGAGGATAAACTAGAGGGGACGGGGTTGCCGGCACACGGCTTGGTGTTTCTTGATGTGTCTTTGGTGCTAGCCCTACCCCTCTATTTATATGTTGAGCCCTGGGGTCGAAACTTGGAGTAAAAGACTCCTCAAAGTTGGTTTCACCCGAAAGGCAAGAGTCCTTCTCGGACTCCAGGACTAGACGCCAGGGTTCCCGGCGTCTACCCCCTAGACGCTAGGGTTCCTGGCGTCTAGCCTCTGGTCTCCGCAAAACTTCCTTTTGCACTTTCCAAAAGCCTCGTGGGCTTTCCCCTTTGGCCCAGATAAAGTGTTCTCGTGCCCAAACATTTCGGGAAACATCCGGAACCCCTTCTGGTCAATTCCGGAACCCTTCCGGAGATTAAACACTACTATCCACATATCAATCTTTACTTCTGGACCATTCCGGAGTTCCTCATCATATCTGTGATCTCATCCAAAACTCCGAACAACTTTCGGTCACCAACATACATAACTCATAGTACTGTATCGTCAACAAACGTTAAGCGTGCGGACCCTACGGGTTCGAGAACTATGTAGACATGACCGAGACACCTCTCTAGTCAATAACCAATAGCGGGACCTGGATGCCCATATTGGCTCCTACATACTCTACGAAGATCTTTATCGGTTAGACCGCATAACAACATACGTTGTTCCCTTTGTCATCGGTATGTTACTTGCCCGAGATTCGATCGTCGGTATCTCAATACCTAGTTCAATCTCGTTACCGGCAAGTCTCTTTACTCGTTCCGTAATACATCATCCCGCAACTAACTTATTAGTTGCAATGCTTGCAAGGCTTATAGTGATGTGCATTACCGAGTGGGCCCAGAGATACCTCTCCGACAATCGGAGTGACAAATCCTAATCTTGAAATACGCCAACCCAACTAGTACCTTTGGAGACACCTGTAGAGCACCTTTATAATCACCCAGTTACATTGTGACGTTTGGTGGCACACAAAGTGTTCCTCTGGTAAACGGGAGTTGCATAATCTCATAGTCATAGGAACATGTATAAGTCATGAAGAAAGCAATAGTAACAACCTAAACGATCAAGTGCTAAGCTAACAGAATGGGTCAAATCAATCACATCATTCTCCTAATGATGTGACCCCGTTAATCAAATGACAACTCATGTCTATGGTTAGGAAACATAACCATCTTTGATCAACGAGCTAGTCAAGTAGAGGCATACTAGTGACACTCTGTTTGTCTATGTATTCACACATGTATTATGTTTCCGGTTAATAAAATTCTAGCATGAATAATAAACATTTATCATGATATAAGGAAATAAATAATAACTTTATTATTGCCTCTAGGGAATATTTCCTTCAAAACATTCTAAGGAAAAAAACATGTCGGGCTGGATCTGCTCTCACCATGGGCCTTGCCCAGAACTGTGGGGAGGTGCTAGGAGGGGAGCGATGGGCTGGCGCGATCCAGCAGAGGAGTGGTTGGGCCTTGCTGGAGGAGGCAACGGGCGTTGGAGCGGTCCCGTTCGATGCAGAGGAGGCACGCCCTCTTCTCGACAGGAAGCAGAAGCAGAAGCAGAGGAGCGGCGGCGCAAACTCCGACAACGACGAGGGCTGAAGGTAGCGGCGACTTGGCGGAGGCCGGCCGGATCTGGAGCGGGCTGGACATTGGCAACCGAAGGCGGCCCATGGCGCGGGAGTCCACGCGCGGCTGCAGTCAACGACGATGAGCGGCGCTCCTGCTGCTTGTTGAAGTGGAAGCCGAGGACGGCGTGATGGAATTGAGGCAGCGGCGGCGCTGGAAGGTGCAGGGACATCGAGGAACGGCAAAACGGGGCGGCACCGAGCGGATCTGGACGGTGGGGTCGAGGAGGACGACGGCGGCTCAGCTCCAGCGGCTCCGTTCGATGGTGAGATCCATGGCGGTGGCGGTTCCCTGTGACAAGCAGAGGGAGGGAAAGAGCTAGTGAGGGGAGGAAGGGAAAGGGAATGGAGAGAGAGGGGTCGAGCGGTAGCGCGACCTGGCTAAAGGTGATCGCCGGCGGCGACTCCGGCGAGTCGGCGGGCGTGAGGGGAACGTGGTGAGGAAGAAGCGATCGGGACTGTTGCTGATGCTCTGCGGCGTGCGGGCGCGAGGAGCTGCGAGCAGAGGAGCCCGACGGGTCTGGATCGATGGGTGGACCAGGGAAGGTGGAGGCTTCGGCTTTGCAGTGGTTGGGCGGGCACTGAAATAGAGACGATGGTTGGATTGGGTGGAGATGGATCCCGAGGTGGGAGATGCTGGCGGCGGGGATTGGACAGGGAGAATCCCTAGAAAATAGGGTTTTGTCCAGATTTAGACTAGGGACTATATATAAGGAAAGAGGGAGAGTTTAGGGGCTAATCCGTCCCTCCAATTAAAATCGAGTGGTCGAGAACAATAGACTAGGAAGTCCAATTAACAAAACGGGGACGTTTTGTAGATGTTTGGGGATGATCCGGACACAACGGTGGCGACAGTCCGGGTCGGGTCCGGGACAGCTTTTCGGACACGCGCGCGAGGAGGTCCGCGGACTGACGAGAGAGCCTAAGTTGGGCCTGACGGTAGGTAGTGGGCTGTGTAGACGGTCTCGAGCTGAGAGAAGAGAAGAGAGGGAGGCCCGGCGACTGTTTTCGGAGACCGAAAACGTCCGACGTGTGCCCGGCTATAATGCCGCTATAGTTTAATGGTTGGGCTATCAGACAAACTCCGAATGCGATGAAACTTGATAGGCGGTCTATCAACACTATAATAAGACCACACGCCAACTTTCAACCCATTCCGAGAACATTTTCCGGCCACTTATAAAATACTATTTCGGACATGCCGCGGGCACTTGCAAGTGTGGTTGGGCTTAGAACGGACAACAGACGGAACGAGGAGACTGGGATGGATGCAAGTTTTGAAAACATGATGATGCAATGCACACGATGACATGGCAAGATGCAACACGCAAGCGAATGACATGACAACGACAAAGAATAACTGGAAGACACCTGGCACATCGGTCTCGAGGCGTCACATTTTATGATTATGAAATTTGGCAAATGGATGTAAAGACTGCATTCCTGAATGGATTTCTGGAAGAAGAGTTGTATATGATGCAACCTGAAGGTTTTATCGATCCAAAAGGTACTAACAAAGCGTGCAAGCTCCAGCGATCCATTTATGGACTGGTGCAAGCTTCTCGGAGTTGGAATAAACGCTTTGATAGTGTGATCAAAGCATATGGTTTTATACAGACTTTTGGAGAAGCCTGTATTTACAACAAAGTAAGTGGGAGCTCTGTAACATTTCTAATATTATATGTGGATGACATATTGTTGATTGGAAATGATATATAATTTCTGGATAGCATAAAAGGATACTTGAATAAGAGTTTTTCAATGAAGGACCTCGGTGAAGCTGCTTACATATTGAGCATCAAGATCTATAGAGATAGATCAAGATGCTTAATTGGACTTTCACAAAGCACATACCTTGACAAAGTTTTGAAGAAGTTCAAAATGGATCAGGCAAAGAAAGGGTTCTTGCCTGTATTACAAGTTGTGAAGTTGAGTAAGACTCAATGCCCGACCACTACAGAAGAGAGAGAGAAAATGAAAGATGTTCCCTATGCTTCAGCCATAGGCTCTATCATGTATGCAATGCTGTGTACCAGACCTGATGTGTGCCTTGCTATTAGTTTAGCAGGGAGGTACCAAAGTAATCCAGGAGTGGATCACTAGACAGCGGTCAAGAACATCCTGAAGTACCTGAAAAGGACTAAGGATATGTTTCTCATTTATGGAGGTGACAAAGAGCTCATCGTAAATGGTTACGTTGATGCAAGCTTTGACACTGATCCGGACGATTCTAAATCACAAACCGGATACGTGTTTATATTAAACGGTGGAGCTGTCAGTTGGAGCAGTTCTAAACAGAGCGTCGTGGCGGGATCTACATGTGATGCGGAGTACATTGCTACTTCGGAAGCAGCAAATGAAGGAGTCTGGATGAAGGAGTTCATATCCGATCTAGGTGTCATACCTAGTGCATCGGGTCCAATGAAAATCTTTTGTGACAATATTGGTGCAATTGCCTTGGCAAAGGAATCCAGATTTCACAAGAGCACCAAGCACATCAAGAGACACTTCAACTCCATCCGGGATCAAGTCCAGGTAGGAGACATAGAGAGTTGCAAGATACATATGGATCTGAATGTTGCAGACCCATTGACTAAGCCTCTTCCACGAGCAAAACATGATCAGCACCAAGGCTCCATGGGTGTTAGAATCATTATTGTGTAATCTAGATTATTGACTCTAGTGCAAGTGGGAGACTGAAGGAACTATGCCCTAGAGGTAATAATAAAGTTATTATTTATTTTGTTATATCATGATAAATGTTTATTATTCATGCTAGAATTGTATTAATCGGAAACATAATACATGTGTGAATACATAGACAAACCAAGTGTCACTAGTATGCCTCTACTTGACTAGGTCGTTGATCAAAGATGGTTATGTTTCCTAGCCATAGACATGAGTTGTCATTTGATTACCGGGATCACATCATTAGGAGAATGATGTGATTGACTTGACCCATTCCGTTAGCTTAGCACTTGATCGTTTAGTATGTTGCTATTGCTTTCTTCATGACTTATACATGTTCCTATGACTATGAGATTATGCAACTGCCGTTTACCAGAGGAACACTTTGTGTGCTACCAAACGTCACAACGTAACAAGGTGATTATAAAGGTGCTCTATAGGTGTCTACAAAGGTACTTGTTGAGTTGGTGTATTTCGAGATTAGGATTTGTCACTCCGATTGTCGGAGAGGTATGTTTGGGCCCTCTCGGTAATGCACATCACTATAAGCCTTGCAAGCAATGTGACTAATGAGTTAGTTGCGGGATGATGCATTACAGAACGAGTAAAGAGGCTTTCCGGTAACGAGATTGAACTAGGTATTGAGATACCGACGATCGAATCTCGGGAAAGTAACATACGGATGACAAAGGGAACAACATATGCTGTTATGCGGTTTGACCGATAAAGATCTTCATAGAATATGTGGGAGCCAATATGAACATCCAGGTTCCGCTGTTGGTTATTAACCGGAGACGTGTCAATAACGAGATTGAACTAGGTGTTTATAAAGGTGCTCTACAGGTGTCTCCAAAGGTACTTGTTGGGCTGGCGTATTTCGAGATTAGGATTTGTCACTCCAATTGTCGGAGAGGTATCTCTGGGCCCACTTGGTAATACACATCACTCAAGCCTTGCAAGCATTTTAACTAATGAGTTAGTTGCGGGATGATGTATTACAGAATGAGTAAAGAGACTTGCCGGTAATGAGATTGAACTAGGTATTGAGATACCGACGATCGAATCTCGGGCAAGTAACATACCGATGACAAAGGGAACAACGTATGTTGTTATGCGGTCTGACCGATAAAGATCTTCGTAGAATATGTAGGAACCAATATTAGCATATAGGTTCCACTATTGGTTATTGGCCGGAGACATGTCTCGGTCATGTCTACATAGTTCTCGAACCCGTAGGTTCCGCACGCTTAAAGTTTGGTGACGATCGTATTATGAGTTTTTGTGTTTTGATGTATGGAAGGTAGTTCGGAGTCCCAGATATGATCACGGAGATGACGAGGAGTCTCGAAATGGTCGAGACGTAAAGATCGATATATTGGACGACTATATCCGGATACCGGAAGTGTTCCGAGTGGTTTTAGATAAAAACTGGAGTACCGGGGGGTTACCGGAACCCCCCGGGGAGTTAATTGGGCCTCATGGGCCTTAGTGGGAGAAGAGGAGGGGTGGCCAGGGCAGCCGCACGCCCCCTCCTTCTCTAGTCCGAATTGGACAAGGAGGGGGGCGGCGCCCCCTTTTTTCCTTCTCCTCCTCTCTCCCTTCCTTCCCTTTCCTACTCCAACAAGGAAAAGGAGGAGTCCTACTCCCGGTGGGAGTAGGACTCCCCCCTGGCGCGCCCTCCTCCTGGCCGGCCGCCTCCCCCCTTGCTCCTTTATATACAGGGGCAGGGGGCACCCTAGAACACACAAGTTGATTTATTGATCTATTCTAGCCGTTTGCGGTGCCCCCCTCCACCATATTCCATCTCGGTTATATCGTAGCGGTACTTAGGCGAAGCCCTGTGTCGGTAGAAACATCATCACCGTCATCACGCCGTCGTGCTAACGGAACTCTCCCATGAAGCTCTGCTGGATCAGAGTTCGCGGGACATCATCGTGCTGAACGTGTGCTGAACTCGGAGGTGTCGTACGTTCGGTACTTGGATTGGTCGGATCATGAAGACGTACGACTACATCAACCGCGTTGTGCTAACGCTTCCACTTTCGGTCTACGAGGGTACATGGACACACTCTCCCCTCTTGTTGATATGCATCACCATGATCTTGAGTGTGCGTATGATTTTATTTTGAAATTACTACGTTCCCCAACAAAAGTGAGCCACTTTAGTCAGATGATCCACAACTACCCAGATAGAATCATATCCCGATCGGGTCCTAGGTAATCCGGTGATAAAATCCATGCCAAGTTTGTCCCACTTCCATTCGGGTATCGGCATAGGCTGCAGTAGTCCTCCTAGCTTCTGATGTTCTTCCTTCACTCTCTGACATACATCACATACGACTACATACTCGGCAATATCCTTCTTCATTCCGTTCCACCAGAAACACTCCTTCAAATCCAAATATATCTTGGTGTTTCTAGGGTGTATCGAGTATGGTGAGTCATGGGCTTCCTGAAGTATCAACTTCCTGATCTCTGCATTGTTGGGCACATAAACACGGTCCTCAAACCACAAGGTGTCGTGCTCGTCCTCACGAAAACTTTTGGCTTTTCCTTCACCCATCGTCTCCTTTATTTCAACAATTTCCTTGTCATCTTTCTGAGCTTCTATGATATTTTCCAACAATGTTGACTGAACCTCCAATGTTGCAACTAAACCTCTAGGGACTATCTCCAAATGTAGCTCCCTGAGACCTTCTGCTAACTTCCTTGGCAGTCCTCATGTTACTACGGTATTGGCATAACCCTTCCGACTCAAAGCGTCTGCTACGACATTACCCTTGCCTGGGTGATAGTGCAACTTCGTATCATAATCCTTTATGAGCTTCCAACCATTTCCTTTGCCCGAGGTTCAGCTCCTTCTGGGTAAAAATGAACTTCAAACTCTTGTGATCCGTGTACACATCACAACGGTTTCCAATAAGAAAATGTCTCTAGGTCTTGAGCGCATGCACTACGGCTGCTAACTCCAAATCAGGCGTAGCGTAATTTAACTCATGTGGTCGAAGTTGCCGTGAAGCATATTAAACAACTCTTCCGTCTTGCATAAGTACTCCTCCAAGTCCTAAGCGTGAGGCGTCGCAATACACTTGGAAATCCTTGCGTACATCTGGCAGAATCAACACTGGGGCTGTAGTCAAACATTTCTTCAACTCCTGGAAAATTGCTTCACATTCCTCTGTCCAATGGAACTTGGTATCCTTCTTCAACAATGCCGTCATAGGCTTCGCAATCTTGGAGAAATTCTCAATAAATCTCCGATAGTATCCCGCCAGTCCAAGAAAACTGCAGATCTCTCCAACTGAGGTGGGTGCCAACCACTCGGTGACTGACTAAACCTTGGTAGGGTCCACTGCTATACCTTCTCCTGATATAACATGTCCAAGAAATCAACTTCCTTCAACCAAAATTCACATTTGCTGAATTTGGCGTATAACTGATGTTCCCTGAGCTTCTCGAGAACTAAACGCAAATGCTCCTTGTGTTCCTCTTCATTCTTCGAGTATACTAAGATATCATCAATAAACACCATGACAAACTTATCCAAGAATTCCATGAACACCTTGTTCATCATACTCATGAAGTATGCAGGGGCATTAGTCAGTCCAAATGACATAACCATATACTCATATAACCCGTACCTTGTGGTGAATGCTATTTTTGGTATATCCTTTTATTGAATCTTCAGCTGGTGATATCCTGATCACAAATCGATCTTCGAAAACACTTTAGCTCCTTGTAGCTGGTCAAACAAATCATTAATCATCGGCAGTGGGTACTTGTTCTAGATCGTCACTTCATTCAACGCGTGATAATCAACAACCATTCTCAATGATCCATCCTTCTTCTCAACCGAGAGCACTGGTGCTCCCCATGGTGATGAACTTCGTCAGATGTAACATTTCTCCAACAACTCCTTAATCTGCTTCTTGATCTCTTCCAGATCATTTGCGGGCATCCAGTACGGTCTCTTCGATATTGGTCCGGTGCCTGGCATTAGCTCTATCAAAAATTCAATATCTCGATCTGGCAGCATGCATGGTAACTCCCCTAGAAATACATCGGGGTAATCCTTCACTACCGGCACTTCCTCCTAAACAACTCGTGAGAGAGAATTTACTTGAGTCCTCCTAGGCGCATGCCTAGATACATACTTGATCCTTTTACCCTCCGGGGTGGTGAGTAGAATTGATCTGCTAGCACAGTGAATGTTTCCTCCATACTTCGATAACCAATCCATTCCTAGTATCACATCCAATCCTTGTGACTCCAAAATTATTAGGTCTGAGGGGAAAACATGGCTACCAATGGTTAAGGGTATCCGATCGCACCATCGGCTGGACATATACTCTGCACCCGATGAGCTCACTAGCAAGGGTGTCCTAAGGGCTAAGGTGGGTAACTTAAACTTGTCCACAAATCCCCTTGAAATGTATGAATGTGATGCACCAGTATCAAAAAGAATGAGAGCAGTAAATGACTTAACCAAAAACTTACCAATAACCGCATCTGGCTGCTCTTCAACCTCCTCCACGTTCACGTGGTTCACTTGTCCCCTGTTGAAAGGGTTGGGCTTCTTCCCAGTGCTTCCATTGCCATTTCCGTTCTTCAACTCGAGACAATCATTGGCATAGTGCCCAGTCTTCCCACACTTGAAACAGGTAACGTGACTTTGATCCTTCTTGGTGGGTGTGGCTGGGTTAGAGCGGTTCTGGTTACTGCCTGCTCCATTCCCATTTCCATTCTTGGGGCCGCTATGGTTATGCGAACTACCTCCATTGTGAGTGTGGCCTCCATGGTTATGGGTCAATCCTCCCGAGTTCGGGGTGAAACGAGGCTTCTGCTGAGCTCCAGAATTGTACTTTCCTTGTCCATACTTCCTCTTGTGGTTCTCAATCTGCTGCTGCTTCCCTTCAATCATAAGAGCCTTGTCTACCAGCTCCTGGTAGTTGTTAAATGTTTCCACCATCAACTACATGCTCATCTCATCATTAAGCCCTTCCATAAACTTCTCTTGCTTCACAGCATCTGTGGCCACATCATCAGGGGCATAATGAGATAGCTTACTAAACTCATCTATGTACTGAGCCACAGTACGATTTCCCTAGTGCAAGTTGCGAAACTCACGCTTCTTCATGCTCATAGCTCTAGTTGAGACATGGGTTGTGCAGAAAGCTTGCTGAAACTGCTCCCAAGTAACGTTGGCTATGGGAAAAGTGGCTGTGTAATTCTCCCACCATGCGGCTGTTGGTCCATCCAATTGGTGTGCGGCAAAACGCACCTTCTCAGCATCTGTGCAACCGGCAGTGGTAACTCCCTTCCAATCCTATGTAGCCAATCATCCGCAACTATGGGCTCGGTGCTACTGGAAAACACCGGTAGCTGTAGCCTCGGAAAATGGGCTAAGTTGTCAACTGGAGGTGGTGGTGGTGGGTTGTTGTTATTGTTGTTTTTGTTGTTGCCCTGATTCTGAACTAGTAACTGCATCAGTGTATCCTGCTGTTGGATCAACTGGGTGAGCTCTGGTGGGAAAACAAAACCAAGGTCATGTCTCGGAGGCATCTGATGGGTTTTAGAGGGGAGAGATTAGAATAGAATGAGATCTAAGGAGAAAGCACTACCCATATGCACATGAGACAACACAATCATATCATATCACTCAATCAACCAAGCAAGGGCATACAATCGATGTAACTATCGTTACAGTGCTGGGACTATTCTATATACATGGGGAAATACTACTAATCATATGGTGGTCTACTAGAAATTTTGATCGGTGGAAGACTCCATGATATCTGCTCCAACTTCGTCTTTAGAACGAATCTCCTTGGGTTCGTCGTCTTCTCCTCCTGGCGCGGGGTCTCCCATGAAAACTCCTAGCTTCCTTGTCATGTCGTCATTCCTCTCCACAAGTATCATCATTTCCTCCTCATATCCATCGCGTGTAGACTTAAGCTCCTCTTCTAGCTCTGTGATCCTGGTCATCGCCTTCTTCAAATCTATCATGCTTGCACACATCTGGTTCTCCTGGCGATGAATATGATGGTTTAACTCCTGGATGAATGCTGCAATGGACCTGTCCTTCCTGGTGCTGACATCTCCCATTGCTCATCTCGGCGCCCACATATCTGGTAGATAGTGTCCTTAAGCTCCTTGTGGTAAACTTCGCCAATGCGTCCTATGGTGATGTGGGCTACCATGCTTTGCCTAGACTCCAGGTTAGTGCGTCAAAGGAAAACTCTATGGGTTTAGTGACTGGTGTGAACGTCCTTCCTGGGATTTGAACTTGAATCAACCAACGCTCCTCTTCTGGTAAAGTGGCGGTGTAGGTCCCGGCGAAGCTTGGTATCCCAATGTCCAGTTAACTAGTGACTTCCTTCAAATGTCATCCAAACGGGGTGTCTTCATCCGGCTGGGTAAACTTATTCCTTGAGTTCTCCATCCTAAAGAGTAGAAAAGGGAGAGGAGTCAGAATGAGTAGAGAAGAGTGACCTATGGCTCATCTTAGTGGTCGTGTCCTACATTCAGCGTGTGCTCTGATACCATCTTGTAGCGACCCGACCTCAGATGGTCAAGTCTCTGTGTTCAGTGTCATCCCTGGATTGGTAATGCTGACAGACACAGTACTCGAAGGACTTATAACAGAGTAGCAATCACATACTTATTACATCGAATGTCTCAAAAGATAACTTATTACAATAAATATGGCTTAAGGCCATCTAAAAAAACAATAACAGCGGAAGGCTTGGAAGAAAAAGTGAGTCCATCAACTCCAACGGCATAGCGGAGTGCATGACAAACGACCTATGGCATCTTACTCCTCGTCTCAAAAGTTTGCAACATGATATGTTGCAGCCCGAAAACGGGTCAGCACATGGAATATGCTGGCAATATAACACAATAGAGCAATGAACAGATAAATGCTATCACTACATGCATATTTGGATGGTGAAGGCTTTATGGTTATAATGTTTTTGCGAAAAGCCAATTTTTCCCTACAACAAAGGAATATATTTTATTTAACTATCAGGGTAGTTGAAACATCAAGAATGGTAACCCCATCTCAATCCCAATTAAAAGTAATTATCAACCCAACAAATTAATTTAGAGTGATGAGATCCATATGATAATCCAAGAACCAGATACTCAAGTTGTCCATAACCGGGGACACGGCTAACCATGATTAGTTTGTACACTCTGCAAAGGTTTGCGCACTTTTCCCCACAAGACTCGATCTCCTCCGTTGGATTTCTCGCACTACATGGTGTTTGAGAAACGGATGACCGAGACACAGTTTTTCAGAAGCATTAACTCTAACCCCGGGTAGACAGTACCAACCTACATCCCCTACATCTGCTAGCATACCACTGGAAGAGGTCATGCAACTTACTCCACTATGCTAGAGCCCATAATAGCTTGTGGCTGCACACGGAAGTTTCTATCATGAATAATCTTATGATCCCTTTGAGCCTGGGTGGCGGACCATAGGAGGATCACACGGTATAACCCCGGGATCTCCTAGGACAACACTGGTATAACCCCAGGTGCCCTAAAACAACAATCCACCCAGATGTGTATTAAAGTTGCCACCTTAAGTTGAACCATTAATTAACAAACTCACATCTATCATGGACACTCTCAAACCCAAACCACGTCTACGAGCATAGCATAGCGATATAAGCATAACGTAGAAGTAACTCCCAAGGGTTTGATAAAGAAACAGGTAATAGGTTCTACCTCATCAACTACTTCCCAATACCCACATGTTAATCACATCCTAATCATGCAGTGTTTGAGGATTGTAACTAATGCATAAAAACTAGGTATGAAAGAGTATGATCAATGTGTTACTTGCCTTGCTGATGATCCACAAAACCTAGTGACTCGTAGTAGCACGCTTCGCACTCCGGGTGTTCTATCGCAAACAAAAAATACCATACATAAGCAATCAAGCAAAGATGCATGGGTAAAACTCAAATAAGAAGGTCTAACCAGAAAGTTCAACTAAAGAACTCCGGTTTGCAAAAAGAATCAAATCAAACGGAGCAACGAAACTCAAACCGCAAAAGAAACAAGAATTACTAATCTGGACTAAAGTCAAATTTTACAGTACCAAAATCTTGTTCAAGTTGGTTAAAAAGAAAGAGGGTTTTGAGATGAAGAACTAGGCGCTTGTTTCACCTAATTTGGATAAACGCGTGAAAAGATATACTAGATCAAAGATTAGGGCAGAAATCGCAATCGAAAATAATCACGAAAACCTTGGAAAAAGAAAAACTGACGAACAGGCTAACGAACGAACGTTCGCTGTCTGCATCTAACGGATGAACGACGTTCGTTAAAATGAACGTATGGACGAATGTCCGTTAAATATATAAACTGACGGAAAACTGATCTAATAAATTAAACCGGAAACTAAAAAACGGAATCTAGATCTAAGGTTTACCGAAATAAACCGACGAAAAAAATGGTGGCGGCGGCTAATTCTGGCGAACGGCGGGCATCTCCGGCGGCTTGCGCGGCGAGGTGGCGGCTGCGGCTGCGGCTGGCGGCGGCGCGCTAGGGCGGCGGTGGCGCTAGGGTGGGCTGGTGGCTTGGGGTGGGCTGCGGGGGCGGCTCGGGCGCCTTATAAAGGGGGCCGGCCTGGGGAGTCCGGGCCGGTTACGGCCCGTAGGTCGGTTTGACTCTTTTTTAAAAAATAAGTCCTGACGCAGAAAACAAACGAAAGAAATACTAAACGGACTCCAAAAATTCTGAAATAAATTTTCATCGTCCTCTAATAATATTGCAGACAAAATGAACATTTATTTGGGACTCTAATGATATTTTGAAAAACGCATATTTTTCATAATTCAAATAAATCGCAATAAAATCCAAATAAAATCTATTATTTGATTTTAGTATTTTTCCTCCAATATTTCATTTATTTTGGAGAATTCATATTATCTCCTGTCATATATTTTTAATATGAAATATTTTCGGAGAGAAAAATTATTAAAACCAAATGATCCTTGCCTCAATATTTGATAGAAATTCAAATATGAAGACGGTGAAATCCCCAACTCTCTCCGTGGGTCCTTCAGTTGCTTAGAATTTCGAGGATCACAACACGGAAATGCAATAAAATATGATATGCATGAATGACCTATGTATAACATTCAGAATTGAAAATTTGGGATGTTACATAAACTCAAGCAATATGATATAAACCGCATCTTTTTATCCTCGAAGGCAACAATACAATACATGTCGGTTCCCTTTCTGTCACTGGGATCGAGCACCGCAACATTGAACCCAAAGCTAAGCACTTCTCCCATTGCAAGAAAGATCAATCTAGTAGGCCAAACCAAACTGATAATTCAAAGAGACTTGCAAAGATATCAAATCATGCATATAAGAATTTAGAGAAGAATCAAATATTGTTCATAGATAAACTTGATCATAAACCCACAATTCATTGGATCTCGGCAAACACACCGCAAAAAGTATTACATCGAATATATCTCCAAGAACATCGAGGAGAACTTTGTATTAGGGACCAAAGAGAGAGAATAAGCCATCTAGCTAATAACTATGGACCCGAAGGTCTGTGGTAAACTACTCACACATCATCGGAGAGGCTATGGTGTTGATGTAGAAGCCCTCAGTGATCGAATCCCCCTCCGGCAGATCACCGGAAAAGGTCCCTAGATGGGATCTCATGGGTACAGAAGGTTGCGGTGGTGGAAAAGTGGTTTCGTGGCTCCCCTGGATGTTTTCAGGGTATAAGAGTATATATAGGCGAAAGAAGTAGGTCGGTGGAGCTACGAGGCGCCCACGAGGGTGGGGGCACGCCGCCCTACCTCGTGGCCGCCTCGTGGCTTCCTTGACCTCCACTCCAAGTCTCCTGGATTGCGTTTGTTCCAAAAAAATGTCCTCGTGAAGGTTTCATTCCGTTTGGATTCCGTTTGATATTCCTTTTCTGCGAAACATTGAAATAGGCAAAAAACAACAATTTGGACTGGGCCTTCGGTTAATAGGTTAGTCCCAAAAATAATATAAAAGTGCATAATATAGCCCATTAAACATCCAAAACAGATAATATAATAGCATGGAACGATAAAAAATTATAGATACATTGGAGACATATCAGTCACTGGAAGTGGAACTGCCCTGAACATTTGGTGGATAAGATGGACGGCAAAGTGAACAAAGGTATATTTTATATATAGATTATTGATGTGTACCTTACTAGTGTTCGTAGTAGCCCCTAGGTATTTGATACCAGTTCAGTTGCTAAGATTAGTAACTCGAAACAGGAGTTGCAGAATGAACATAAAGTTAAGGGTGAGGTGACGATGTGTGTTGGAAGTGTTTCCAAGGTTGATAAGATCACCATCGCACGCTCCCTCTACCTTCGGGATTAGTGTTGAACCTAAATTAATATTATTTGGTGTTTGCGTTGAGCATGAATATGATTGGATCATGTTTATTGCAACTAGTAAGCTTGCATGTGCAATGCACGTATAGACTAACACGCATTATGTCAAACATCTATATTTGCAAAGAAATGTGATATGTGCTAGTCTATAGTTGCAAAGAAATGTGATATGTGCTAGTCTATACGCACAATATATCAAACATCTATAGTTGTACAGAAATAAATGTAATATGTGCTATTCTCGAAAATAAATAAATGAAAATGTAGTCTGTGTAATGAATAAGGATTATCTGAGATGATAAGTATAACATCTTCCAAAATATTCCTGGATAACAACTTAATTATTTGAAGTGCATTGTTTGACCATTTACACAAAATAAGAGCTTATTTGAACAGTTGGCAAAAAAGGCTTGTAAATACAAGCTCTGTCTAGAACTAACTCTCGTTGTAATGAGTGTATCTAGATACACTCGTTTCAACAACAGTTAGTCTGGGCGAAGGAAGTATTAAACAAGGTGTTTGAGCCGTCCAAGACAAAAAATCAGAAACGAAGATACATCCATGATAAAAACAGAAAATGCATGGATACCTATCATAGGATTGCTCTTTATATGAAGTCTCAGCTACTCACCTATTCTTTCAGATGATTATTCATATGAAGTCTGAGCTACTCAAGAGCCTGCTCTCCGCAAACGCTAACGAATACAAGGCCACCACGTGGCCATCGGTCTAATAGACAAGCCCTCGCCTTCTGTCGAGTTCTGCCTTTTGCTGAGAGCCGTCATCTCAGATATAGACTTTGAAGACACTCTTAAAGATACCCATTCATGTACAAAAATTGCATAAATTTGACAAGCGTTCATGGATACATGAATCTTTGGTTTGACCATCTTGATGGCCTTGTAAATGCCTGAAATATGAGCAGCCACTACTCAAAGCACATTTGACGGTGTTCCTCTACAGTACTAAAATATTTTTAGTAGTAGTGAATGTTACAAAATAGTTTATTCAAAATCAGTAACGTCTTCTCTTTTCATTTTTCCAGGATCAGGGACCATCATGTATGAGCCCAATATATTCCTCGAAAAAACAAAGATTACCATGTAAATGTGCTATAAAGATCAAACATAATCTTTACTAAATGCGCCGCATAATTAGGCCCACTGAGTTCAATCTAACGGCTAGTGTCAATCTAATATGTTTCCAGTGTTTAGATTTACATTGACTAACCGTACTCCACCGCAGAGGAGGATACAAACTCCACACACACTCCACCAAAACCCCTACAATCACGCATCATGCAAGCCACGCAAATAAAAAGAGACATATATCCCATTAAAGAAGGAATAGATCCCCAGGCTGATCCCCTCGCCGCACGGAAGTATTGTCGCCTTTCGGATTACCTCGTCGCCGACAACAGTGTCACCTTCCTGGCTGGCGCCCTCCCCGCCCTGCACCTACCCATCAAGTGTGGGGTTGTTCCTCCATCACCTCCTCACCGCGGATAGGCCGTCAGCTCCCTGCACCGCCTTCGTCATCGTCTAAAACATCACACAATATTTTAATACGATAGTAGACATCTCTTGTTCTTGTTCTTCTAATTAGCACGAATAGTAATCGTTACATGGTGTGCTTCATACCTCTTTTCCCAAAAGAATGTTAAAACAGACTATGTTCTGAATAGAATGAGCAGATTATGTATTTTTAAGTGCGGATGAGAGAGTGGTCTGAGCAAAACAATGTTAAAACAGACTACGTACCTTACCAGAACTACCTATCAAAATGGTTTGCCGCAAAAAAAAGAACACAGTTATAATCCCTTATGCTAATGTCTTTGTTCAAGAACACTTCCTAACAAGCCAATCTCTATCAGATTTTGCAATGTCATTAGATAATTTTCTTATAGCTTCCTGCCGGTCTGCATGCCAACATTTTTTCCACATGATCAAGCATGAATTCCTTCGTAAATAAAGCAACTCAAAATGGTGCAGTCTATTAATAGGATGCTCTCTAACTATGCTTGAATAATAAATGTGTTCGTGAGCTGCATCTACAATATTGGGCTATGAATTTACTATAAATACATCTCATTTATAATTTAATCTTGGTATGGTTGCAAATGTCAAAAGGTATATTAACTAAAGATTGTTGCTTGAACACTGACCTTTGTGGGTGCAGGGAGCAGGGACCATGAACCGAACAACCATAATCTAGAAAACAAACAAGTTCTTTATAAGGAAAAAGAAACAAATGGCATGGACATGGAAAATATCTCTATTTCTTCACTTGTGCCCTATAATAAATCATGTGAATAAGCTCATAATAGGTTCTTGTTTATACTAGTTTTAGGAAAAATTTCCACAAACTTTGGCCCCGGATGAATCTTGTGCATCAACTCTTTAAAGGAAGAGGAAACATCAACTCTACAAGGGAAGGGGTAACTAAATTATTGCATGTCTCCTTTTCGTTGATTCAAAGGAAGTGTAAACTAAAATCCGGGAGATTTGTAGACAAGATAAAATATGAAGATATATGAGCCAGCATTGTAACTTCACATCGGGACATCAACAAAAGCCTTTGCGTGAACAAAAAATTGCTATCATCAAAAGAAAAGAAAAATAGATAGATCACACCATTACCTAGCACATGGCCGTCTGAAACTCGCAGTTCAGCCTATGTGATTAGAACAGGTAGCTGAACTCGTCTGAACCCAATCTCGCCTTCCAAAGCATAACCAGAAACCAACCAATGAACCAAATGCTCACACATAACGTAAGCTTGAGTCACTACCTCATGAATGCCAGACATGATGGCTCCGCTCCTAGTGCCCCTCCCGCTCCCCTAGATCTACTCTCCACTAGCCCCGACGCCGTCGACTCCATGCCGGTAGCCCTCCTCCCTCGCTCTGCCATGCCCCCCCTCACCCACCCGCTCCCTCTACGGCGAGCGTGTCTCCTCCGGCGACAACCACTGGTATGACTCCGGGTCTGACAGCGCGGCTCCCTCTCGTTCCTACCGCGACGTTGCTCGCACCCCACCGCCGGCTCTGCTCGTCCGTGACGTTGTTCCTGCGCCGGCGCCCAGCGGCCCTGCCCCCGCGGCCCCCAGGCTGCCCGCCTCGGCCCCCGCTCGGAGGTGCACCGCGTCTCACGTGGCGCCTCGGTGGACGCCGACGGCTACCAGCAGTTGCGCCACAGGAACTGACGTCGGCCTCGCCGCGAGCCTGCGCGGAGCCCGTCGCCGCGGCGCCAGCGCAGCCCATACCCCGAAGAGCTAGCCGGGCTCTGTTTCCGCTGCCTCAACCCCCGCCACCGCGTCCACGATTGCACCAACGACATTAACTGCAGGCGGTGCCTCATCTCCGGCCACGACTCCCGTGGTAGTGACGACTTCCACCGCCGCACAGGGTGCGTTCCACCCGCCGCCCCAAGGCCTGCCGAGCACCACGCCGGCCGCGACCCCCCCTCCCCCCCGCCGCCCTGCGGACTGCCGCGCCCCAGACACTGGCTACTGCACCGGTTGTGCAGGTCGCCCCCCAACCACCGGCCCCAGCTCCGGTCGCGCATGTGAACACCGCTAAACCAGCGCGCATCATCATGTCGTGCACCGTTGATATGGAGGAGGCGGAGGAGGTGCTCAGCCGGGCGATGGTGGCCACCATCACTGGGACTCGTCCCCAGGTGTCCGCCGACGACGTCGCTGAGCTCCTCTACTCCATGTTCGGCTTTGAAGAAGGCGACTTCACCACCCACCTCCACAAGCCTGAAGATTTGCTGATCATCTTCGGCTCCCGCGCCTCCAAGGACTGCACGAACGGCGACCACTACATCTGCTGCCCGCGCTTCTCACTGTGTCTTCGCCCATGGTGCAAACTTGCCCACGCCGGCATTGCAGGCGTGCGCACGACCCCGCCGATATTCGCCGT
This sequence comes from Triticum urartu, assembly GCF_056163025.1. Classification (NCBI taxonomy): domain Eukaryota; kingdom Viridiplantae; phylum Streptophyta; class Magnoliopsida; order Poales; family Poaceae; genus Triticum; species Triticum urartu. Next base: position 270,178,499 of record NC_141873.1, read on the forward strand.
GTTGCCACGCTGGAGATCGTCAAGGTCACTCCGGGACACACCGCCTCCTCCGCCCCACGGTCACCACCCTCACGTACCCCATCGCCATCGCCCTCGCTCGATCCGACGTCGACTGGGCTCGCGCCCCCACCGGTCATGCGGCTTGCCCAGATGGAGCGGGTGACGGCCGCGCGGTGGCTGATGGCGACGCCGATGCCCGTTAGGGCCCCAGACGCGGTCGTTCGTGCCGCCGCGGCCGCAAGCGCCGCTGCACTGCCGCTGCTCCGGAGGGACGTGCCAACGGCATGGCTATCGACACTGCCGGCTGGACGCACCTCCATGGCTAGCACCGTGCTGATGGCCTCGCCGTCGCTGATCGCTAGTCCGGAGTCTGCACCGCCATGCGCGCAGACACACCGCCGCCCGTAGCATCGCCAGCCCGGTGCATGGATGCAGTGGCCCACCGCCTGCACCCAGGGCCACCCCTCTTGTCACAAAGCTAAAAGAGGAAAGAGGGGAGGAAAGAAAAGGCATGAAAGAAAGGAGGCTGCGCTAGCCAAGGCTGCGGTGGCAGCAGATCCCAGGCCGACAGGATCGCCTCAGCGGGAGACCGTGCATGTCACTGCCCCTGCTGGCCCCCAACCACTAGTGGTAACTCCCTCGACAAGATTGCCTCAGCAGGAGGACATGCATGTCGCTGCCCCATATGGCCCCTAACTGTTGGCGCTAATCCCCCCCCACCTCTGACGCCGGGCCAGACGCGGTCCCGTCACATGTGTCGCCTAGCGACCTGGTGGGCGCGGCGACTGATGTTGAGCCCACCTGCAGCGAGGTCCCGGACTCCCAACCAATGGCGCCGCCCGTCGCCATAGTGGATGATGATCCTTTGTCGGGAAAAAGTGTCACTTTGTGTGCGTTAGCGCCTGCCGCCGCCGCACCACATGCTGACCTATCCGCGCGGGCGGACGCGCATGATTTCCATCCTAGTGCTGCCCTGCCGCCAACCCATGGCTTGCTGATTGCTCCCATTGTTGATGCGCCTGATTGCCAGCCCGCAAGCCCTGCAGCGGCCCAAGCCCAGCCACAGATCCTCCAAAGGCCCCAAAACCTGGACTCTCCTAGGCCATCGCCCTCCGGCCCTTTAGCTGATGGCCCATCGGATGAAGATGAGATCCAGATGCCAACGCCCACCATCAGAAGTGCGACACGCTTCGCGTCCCACCTGTCACGCTCCGCCGCAGACACCCGCGTGTCCCTCGACAAGCTCCTGGCCCCTTGGCTACTTCCTCGCCGCGACCACCAGGCAGCTCAGCTTGGTTCTCCCCACTCCGGGCCGTAAACCAAGAAGATAGCCGCTGAGCTTTGCCCAACCTCAGCGCGGGCGCTCAGCCACCGCGGCCAAGAAGAAGACCGGGGCACCGCCCACTGCCGCATGCTGCACGCAGGTGCAAATACTGCGCACGCTCGGCATCGTCGGTGTGGATTAGGTGATCACCCCGAAAGCCATGAAAGCATACGATGACATCTTTGCTGCGTCGATCCCCAAGACTGTCCTTGCGGCCATTGCGGCGCTAGTTGGGCGCGAGCTCCCCGCCAACCCCTCTGTCGCACCGGTTACTACAGTCATCCCTGGTAGGCCGATCGAGGCCTAGCCGTGCGCTTGTGCCCCATGTGTTGATCATGCTTTTATGGATTATGGCCTGAAGATTATCGTCTGGAATGTGCGCGGACTGAACACCCACGCTCGGCGCACTGCCATTCGCTCGCTGATTATTTCTACCGACGCGTCGATCTTCTGCTTCCAAGAAACCAAGATGGAGTTCATCCACATGTCAACTGTCCTCGAAACGCTTGGTTCGGACTTCGATGACTATGTTTACCTGCCGGCGATCGGCACTCGCGGCGGTATCCTGCTGGCCTGGAAGAGCAGGATGGTGAATGTTGACAATCACATGTTCAGCCCCAACACGCTCACTACCCAGGTTTCGACTCCATCGAGCGTTGATTCCCCTGCTGGCTGACCATTGTATATGGGCCACAGTAGGACCATGAGAAGATCGCGTTTCTTCAGGAAATCTGCGACGTCCGCACCAATTGCGCTGGTCCTTGGATGCTTTGCGGGGACTTCAACTTGATCTACCGAGACGAAGACAATAACAACGGGAACATCAACAGACGCATGATGGGGTGCTTTCGTCGTGTTATCAACGACCTCACGCTTAAGGAGGTTTTCCTTAATGGTCGGCGATACACATGGTCAAATTAGCAGACCCCGCCCACACTGGTTCACCTTGACCGAGTACTCTGCACCGCGGATTGGGAGGAGTGGCACGGCGAGTGGCACCTTCGCTCCCTTGCCTCGGTTGTATCCGATCACAGCCCGCTCATGCTGGATTGCTCGCCCTCGCCCCCGGTGCACCGGCGCTTCCAATTCGAGGAGTATTGGACGCGCATTGCAGGCTTCCAAGACGTGGTTGCGGCTGCTTGGATTTTGGTGGACCACCCAAGCTTGTTCCGCCGCATAATGCGACGCATGCAGGCCACCGCGCGCATGCTCACGAGCTGGAGTGCTCGCGCCGTTGGCAACATCCGCGACCAGCTCGCGATCTCTTGCAAGCTGCTCCTGCGTCTTAACTCGGCCCAGGAGCTTCGCCAGCTCATACCCCACGAGGACTGGCTCCATCACAGATCAAGTTGTCATACCTTGGCCTCGCTTTACTCGAGTGAACTCTGGCTCGGCAGTGTGCGTGCATCTCTTCTCTCAAAGATGGCGACGCCAACACATCCTTCTTCCATCGCCAGTGCACCTATCGCAACCAGAAGAACATGATCCACTCCCTGTCGGTTGACGGTGTCGTGCTCACCGATCAGACTGACATGGCCGCGGCGGCCTTCGCGCACTACGATTCCTTGCTCGGGACCGATCGACCTCAAGATTGCGCCCTTGACCTGTAGCACATCATCGAGCCAGCCGCCCTTGACGACCTAGAGGCCCCATTATCTGAAGACAAGATTTGGCAAACCATTAAGCGCCTGCCGGCGTGCAAGGTGCCCGGCCCTGACGGTATTACCGCGGAGTTCCTTCGATCCTGCTGGCCCGTCGTCAAGAACGACTTCGTCTGCGCCTTCCAGTAGCTTCATTCGCTCCGTGGACGAGGATTTAGTTGTCTGAACCAAGCGCTGCTCGCGCTGATCCCAAAGCACGCCGACGCTGCCAGCCTATTTGACTACAGGCCCATCAGCCTCATCCACCTTGTCGCCAAGATCTTTGATATCTCTCCGCCCCGCGCCCAAGTTGAATGACTTGATCAGTCCCATCCAGAACACCTTCATCCCTGGACACAGCCTCCACGACAACTTCTTGATCGTGAGACAGTCGGCGCGCCTCCTCCACCAGCTGGGAGCCTCGCGCATCCTCCTCAAGCTAGATCTCACCCACGCCTTCGACTCCGTCTCGTGGCCCTTTATCTTCGAGGCCCTACGTCGATATGGGTTCGATGGTCGCTTCCTCGGCTGGATCGCTATTCTGCTCTCGTCGGCCAGCACCCAATTCCTCATGAGTGGCGTGCCCGGACTGGCGATCTGGCATCAATGTGGACTCTGCCAGGGCGACCCGGTGTCTCCGCAGCTCTTTGTGCTTGTTGTCGACACGTTGGGGCGTTGTTTCGCTGGGCTGCCGAGCTCAACATTCTGCAACAGCTGCACCCCCGTCGTGCGATCCCCATCATCTCGCTTTATGCCGACGACGTCATTCTCTTCTGCCACCCCTCTCCTAGCGACACGTTGGCGGTCAGAGAGATCCTGCAGCTTTTCGGCTGTGCATCAGGCCTACGGGTCAACTTCTAGAAGAGCACGGCCACAATGATACATTGCGCGGACGAGGAGGTCGCTCCGGCCGTCGCGACACTGGGATGCCCCCTCGCGCAGCTCCCCATCACCTATCTGGGTGTCCCCCTCACCTTGCGATGCCTGACTCCTGCCCAACTACAACCCGTCGTTGACAAGACTACCGGGAAGCTCCCCACTTGGAAGGCGCACCTCATGAACAAGGCTGGACACCTTGCCTTTGTCAAATCCATGCTCTGTGCAATTCCCCTGCATCAACTGCTTGTGCTCGCGCCACCGAAGAGAGTTCTCAAACTCCTTGAGAAGATCTAGAGAGGATTCCTTTGGGCTGGCCGCACCGAGGCTCAAGGTGGCAACTGCCACATGAACTGTCGCCGCGTCTGCCGCCCTACTCGCCTAGGCGGCCTCGGCATCCATGACCTGGAGCGCACGGCCCTTGCCTTGTGCACCAGATGGCTCTGGTTCGCGTGCACGGATGGAAACAGAGCTTGGGCTGGCCTCGATCTACAGTTCTCCAGTGAGGAACGTGCATTCTTCTTCGCGTCCACCTCTATGGTCCTTGGTGATGGTCGGTGGACATTGTTCTGGGAAGACCGCTAGATCAACGGGCAATCCATCTTTGAGATCGCTCCCCAGCTATACGTCCTCATCCCCAAGCGCCACCGCAAAAGCAGAACGGTGGCCGACGGTCTTCAGGTGCACACATGGGCTTCAGACATTCATGGCACCCTTGGCATTTAGGATATTGGCCAATACTTTCTAACCTGGAGGGCCATTAAAATTATCACTCTCTCTGCCGAACCAGACCAGCTCCACTAGAAATGGAATGCTTCTGGCACATACACCGCCTAGTCCGCGTACCTCACCACCTTCCGCGGCTCTACTTCCTGCCCGGCATGGAAATTTAACTAGAAAGGCTGCCCCCCCCCCCGCGAGTGAAGTTCTTCCACTGGCTCGCTAGCTTGGGACGCTGCTGGACAGCTGATCGTCTTGCTCGCCGCGGACTGCCGCACCCTCCTCGTTGCGCGCTATGTGACCAGATGCCAGAATCGATGAACCACCTGATCCTGGGTTGCCCGTTCACCAATCAAGTTTGGCATGAGATCCTGTCTTGGCTGCACCTACCTTGCAGCACACCTAATGGTGAAAGCTCCCTGTCGATCTGGTGGCACACGGCGCGGCAGACCACGCCAAAGCTGATGCACAAAGGACGCACATCCACAACGCTGCTAATGAAGGAAATATGCCCTAGAGGCAATAATAAAGTTATTATTTATTTCCTTATATCATGATAAATGTTTATTATTCATGCTAGAATTGTATTAACCAGAAACATGATACATGTGTGAATTCATAGACAAACAAAGTGTCACTAGTATGCCTCTATTAGACTAGCTCATTAATCAAAGATGGTTATGTTTCCTAGCCATAGACATGAGTTGTCATTTGATTAACGGGATCACATCATTAGGAGAATGATGTGATTGACTTGACCCATTCCGTTAGCTTAGCACTTGATCGTTTAGTTTGTCGCTATTGCTTTCTTCATGACTTATACATGTTCCTATGACTATGAGATTATGCAACTCCCGTTTACCGGAGGAACACTTTGTGTGCTACCAAACGTCACAACATAACTGGGTGATTATAAAGGTGCTCTACAGGTGTCTCCAAAGGTACTTGTTGGGTTGGCGTATTTCGAGATTAGGATTTGTCACTCCAATTGTCGGAGAGGTATCTCTGGGCCCACTCGCTAATACACATAACTCAAGCCTTGCAAGCATTTTAACTAATGAGTTAGTTGCGGGATGATGTATTACAGAACGAGTAAAGAGACCTGCCGGTAACGAGATTGAACTAGGTATTAAGATACCGATGATCGAATCTCGGGCAAGTAACACACCGATGACAAAGGGAACAACATATGTTGTTATGCGGTTTGACCGATAAAGACCTTCGTAGAATATGTAGGAGCGAATATGAGTATCCAGGTTCCGCTATTGGTTATTGACCGGAGACGTGCCTCAGTCATATCTACATAGTTCTCAAACCCGTAGGGTCCACACGCTTAAAGTTCGATGACGGTTATATTATGAGTTTATGTGTTTTGAAGTACCGAAGGTAGTTCGGAGTCCCGGATGTGATCACGGACACGACGAGGAGTCTCGAAATGGTCGAGACATGAAGATTGATATATTGGACGACTATATTCGGACACCAGAATGGTTCCAGGGGTTATCGGATATATACCGGAGTACCGGGCGGTTACCGGAACCCCCCGGGGGTTATTGGGCATCATGGGCCCAAAGTGGTGGAAGAGGCAGGAGGTGGCACGCGGCCCCCTTCCCCAATCCGAATTGGGAAAGGGAAGGGGGCGGCGGGCCCCCTTCTCCTTCCTTCTCTCCACCTCCTCCTTCCCCCTTCTCCTAGTTGGAATAGGAAAGGGGGGCAAAACCTACTTGGAGTAGGATTGCCCCCCTTGGGCGCGCCTCCTCCTCTTGGCCGGCCCCCTCCTCCCCCCTTTATATACGGAGGAGGGGGCACCCCATAGACACAACAATTGATCTCTTAGATCTTTTAGCCGTGTGCGGTCACCCCCTCCACCATAATCCACCTCGGTCATATCGTAGCGATGCTTAGGCAAAGCCCTGCATCGGTAGAACATCATCATCGTCACCACGCCGTCGTGCTGACAGAACTCTCCCTCAAAGCTCGGCTGGATCGGAGTTTGAGGGACGTCATCGAGTTGAACGTGTGCAGAACTCGGAGGTGCCATGCGTTTGGTGCTTGATCAGTCGGATCGTGAAGTCGAACGACTACATCAACCGCGTTGTGCTAACGCTTCCACTTTCGGTCTAAGAGGGTACATGGACACACTCTCCCCTCTTGTTGCTATTGTAGCGACCAGACCTCAAACGGTCCTATCTCTGTGCTCAGGTGTCATCCCTAGATCAGTAATGCTGACACCACACAGTACTTGAAGGATTTATAACAGAGTAGCAATCACACACTTATTACATCAAGAGTCTCAAATGAGAACTTATTACAATAATAATGGCTTAAGGCCATCTAATAACGATAACAGCGGAAGGCTTGGAAGATAAGTGAGTCCATCAACTCCAACGGCATCACTGAGTATAGAACCATGACCTAAAAGCACCTTACTCGTCGTCTGAAAAGTATGCAACATGAACATTGCAGCCCGAAACGGGTTAGCACATGGAATATGCTGGCAATGTAACACGTAGAGAGCAATGAAAGAAAATAGGCTATACTATATGCATATTTGGCCGGTGGAAAGCTCTATGGTTACAGTTTTGCGTAAAGCCAATTTTTCCCTACTGCAAAGGAATAAATTTTATTTAACTATCATGGTAGTTGCTAAACATTGAGAATGGTTGACAGCATTCTCAATCCCAATTAAGCATCATCATTAAGAACCAACAAATTAATTAGAGTAACATGATGAGATTCACATGATAATCCAAGTAGTAGATACTCAAGATGTCCATCACCCGGGACACGGCTAACCATGATTAGTTTATACACTATGCAGAGGTTTGCGCACTTTTCCCCACAAGACTCGATCTCCTCCGTTGGTTTTCTCGCACTGCATGGTGTTTGAGAAACGGGTTACCGAGACATAGTCTTTCAGAAGCGCTAGCACCTTACGATGGGTAGACCGTACCACCTACATCCCCTACATTCTGGCCCTTACTTCCTCCATTCCCATTCCCATTCTTGGTGCCATTGTGATTGTGCGAGCTACCTCCTCCAAGGGTATGCTGAAAATGTCCTCCCGGTCTAGGGGTAAATCGTGGCTTCTGCTGAGCTCCAGAATTGTACTTCCCTTGTCCATACTTCCTCTTGCGGTTCTCAATTTGCTGCTGCTTCCCTTCAATCATAAGAGCATGATCTACCAACTCCTGGTAGTTATTGAAGGTGGCTACCATCAACTGCATGCTCAACTCATCATTCAGTCCTTCCAGAAACTTCTCTTGCTTAGCTGCATCCGTAGCAACGTCATCTGGGGCATAACGTGCTAGCTTACTAAAGTCCTCCACATACTGGCCAACTGTTCGTCCTCCTTGGCGCAAGTCGCGAAACTCTCGCTTCTTTCCATAGCTCCTGCTGAAACATGGGCAGTACGGAAAGCCTGCTGGAACTGGTCCCATGTGACAGTGTCGACAGGGAAAGTGGCTGTGAAATTCTCCCACCATGATGCTGCGGGTCCATCAAGCTGATGTGCAGCAAACTTCACCTTTTCCGCATCTGTGCATCCTGCCGTGGTCAACTCCCTTCCTGTCTTGCGGAGCCAATCATCTGCTACTATCGGCTCGGTGCTACTGGAAAACACGGGCGGATTCAGCCTAAGAAAATGAGCTAAGTGGTCAACAGGTGGTGGTGGTGGTGGGTTGTTGTTGTTCCCCTGAGTCTGATTCTGGACTAGCAACTGCATCAATGTGTTCTGCTGCTGGATCAACTAGGTGAGCTCCGGTGGGAAGGTAAATCCGGGGTCACGTCTTGGAGGCATCTGAGGGTTTAGAAAAGATGAGACTTAAGAGTAGAGAGGGGTCTAGAGAGAAAACAATACCCATATGCACATGAGGCAAAAGCAAACAATTCACTTCATTCAATCAAACAAAGGGCATGCAATCGATCTAACTATCGCAAAAGTGGCAGACTAAGGCATAGCCTAGTGGAGCGAAGGGGATGATGCCTTCCCACCTACCCAGGTTCAAGGCATGGTACTTGCAATTTGGGTTTGTTGCACCATTTATACTGTAGGGGTTCCCTTACCGTTGGGGATATTACTACTGGAGGTAAACCGGCCTTATGTAGCCGGGTTGACTCTTTGAAGATTAGAAGCCCATGAAGATGTAAAGATGATGGCGCTTTACGGAGGGCCCAAAGGCGGGTTACAGTTTGTAAATATAAACCGGCCTAGTCATGTAACTTGTATAGTAAGATAGAAAGAGAGAGGCCGAACCGGATACGTTTATAAACTGGCTTCGGGACTCTGTAGCCTAGCGGGCGTCATCGTATGTATATAAAGGGACGACCCGGCCGCGATTTAGGGACAGACAACAACAACTCGAGAGCCAGACAAAGCGGATTCGCTCCCTGGCCTTCGAAACCCTAGCAATACCAATCACAACTAGACGTAGGCTTTTACCTTCATAGAAGGGGCCGAACTAGTATAAACTCCCGTGTAACCTTGTCCGGTTTAACCCCTTTAAGCTAACCCATTGCGATGGCTCCACGACTAAGTCCTTTCATGAGGACATCTGCCGTGGCAAACCCACGACAGTTGGCGCCCACCGTGGGGCTATCGCACGATGGTTTCGAGTTCTTGAAGGGCAGCTTCGATGGACTCAAGGGATACGCTGTGGGCCGGATGATGAAGAGTCGCCGCGGCAAGCTCTACATCGACAACGCAGGATGGGGTCCCGAGGCCGATTCAATCGAATACGGGTACCGGGTCCCCTTCGGTGGGATTCACGTCTTCATCGGCAAGATCGGCGAACCGGCCCCCGAGCCGGACATCTGCACCGACATCATCGAAACGGCTCGGCGTGCAAGTTCTTTGCCGGTTCAGCCCGAGGCAAGGCATGTTTTCGTAGGTGTCGTCCATGGATCAGGGTACGAGGACGGACCGGTGTCCGATGGGGAAACTGTAGTCTGCTCTGATGACGAGTCTTCTGGAGAAACCAAATCGCTTTACCAGTTACAGGACGGCCGGATTGAGGGAGGATCCGAGGGCAACAGTATTCCGGATTCCCCCGTTCTGCCAAATCGGGCCGCCATCTTCATGGCCGGCACACAATCGGCGCCTCATTCATCTACCGCCGCAGCAATGCTCTCCGGTTCAGCGACGGCCACACCAGCAGGGGCAGGAAGCTCGGCGCCACCTCCGGCCCAAGTCTTGTCTGATTTGTTCGACGCTCTGGCAACATGGATGTCCGCGGAGGTAGACGCAGCAGCCAGGGATCAGCACTATGCGGAGATTGCAAAAGTGAAAGATCAGATAGCCCAGGCTAAAGCGGACCTGGCAGCAGAGAACGCCAGGATGGCTACGAAGCGGGCCGAGTTGGAAGCACAGGATTACCGGATTAGACTGGATCAGAATGCTTCAGAGGAAGTCATGAGAAGAAGGTACCGATCACGTCTCCCGTCGGTTTATGAGTCGCAGAATCTTTTCAACATGCCAGGTGCAGGAGCTGGTAACCAACACACGCTAAACCGGGCGGGGGCGCCGGGAGCAGGAGCGCTGGTTCAGCCGCGCACGACGGACCTGCCTCGCCAGAACAATGTTGTACCATCAACGCCGCCTGGGCATTATTCCAACCCGTTGGACAACATTGTGGCCGCCGCTTCACGCCTGGTGGCCCTCCCAACCGACGGCGAGTCACCAGTTGCAGTGGAAGCACGTCGGGCCAGGGATCTCCTTCAGACAGCACTAAATCAACAGCAAGCATATTCACACAGCCGTGAGAGGATTCATTCCACTCCCCGTCCAAGCCGGAGTTATAGCAGACACGTGGAAGACGAACCGGCCGTTTCCAGTAGTGCGCGCTGCCGAAATTCGCCACGAGGGAACAACCCGGCTGGGGGAGGTGCTAATGCGCAAGATGTTGTGGACCATGGCCACGCACGTCGAGAGGCCGAGTTGACATCTCGACATGAAGCACGACAGCATACTCCGGTTCACCCCACCGCCTCCGTGGAGCAAGGGGCGATGTTCAGTTCCTTAGGGGTAATGTGTTTAACTCCTGCTTTGCGTAATGTGCGACTACCCAAGGATTTCAAGGGACCTCGTAAGGTACCAAATTATACCACCGATTTGCAGCCAGAGGCGTGGGTGGAGAGCTATGAGATGGCAATGGAGATGTTAGATGTGGATGAGGCGGTGTGTGCTAAATATTTCACCATGATGTTGGAAGGAACAGCTCGCACTTGGTTGAAGAGCTTGCCGACCAACTCTATTGGATCATGGGACGAACTGAAGCACCGGTTTATCCAGAACTTCAAGGATACGTGTAAGCAGCCAATGTCAATTGTAGATCTGGCCGCGTGTGCCCAAGAGGAAGGGGAGTCCACGACCCATTGGGTCAAACGGGTCTCGGCGATTTTGCATTCTTCAGATCGTATCAATGCAGACACCGCAGTGTTAACGTTAGAGGGCAATTGCCAATTCAAACCGTTGAAACAGAAGTTGGGAAGGCTCAAACGTCACTTCAACGACATGTCAACACTCATGGCCGCTTTGGTTAAATATGCCGATTCAGATAATACCAAGGATCCGGATTCAGAGGAGGACAAACCGGAGAAGGGTAAGAAGACCGGCAATGCCAAAAGCAAACAACACAATCCGGCAGGCCATGGAAACGCTGGTAAGTGCAAGGCCGACAGTGGTTTGGACTTTGTCGCAAATACCAACATGTAGGAGAATGGCCAGCGCCGTAAAGGCAAGCAGCCCCAGAGGGGTGGAGGTCCAGGCAACAATTTGGAGCATTTGTTAAATCAGCCCTGTCCAAAGCATGGATCGAAGGAGAAACCGGCATCACATCTCTGCAAAGATTGTTATATCATGCGGGATTTCAAGAATTCCAATATGTTCCAATATGACAACGGCCTGCCCGGCAGTTCAGGAGGAGGTTTCCACGGGCCGAGTTACAGAAGCGGTGGTTCCAGTTCAGGGTTTCCAGGCAATCAAACCGGACACGTCAATCAAGGACACCAAGGCAACCAGGGAGGTTACAACCATCAGGGGAGTCAGCAGCAGCAGCCGCAGTCGGGTTATCAGAGCAATCCCAAACAGCTGAACAACGGAAAATACCATGTCTTCACTACTAGTTTGTGCAAACATGATCAGAAGCTTCACAAAAGGGCAGTCAACTCTGTTGAGCCGGCAGTACCTCAGTATTTACGCTGGTCGGAGCAACCTATTTTGTGGAGCAGAGAGGATCACCCGCCCCGGGTTGATAATCTAGGTCATTTGGCCTTGGTGGTAGCCCCTCAAGTTGGGGGATACAAGTTCACTAAAGTACTCATGGATGGGGGAAGTAGTATCAATATTTTGTATTATGATACATTCCACCGTATGGGGTTCACAGATAAGGATCTTAAACCATCGAATACAGTATTTCATGGTGTGGTGCCTGGTAAGTCTGCATATCCCATTGGTAAGATAGCTTTGGAGGTAGCTTTTGGAGATGACTACGGTTCAAGGTCAGAAACATTAACATTTGAGGTGGTGAAGATCAAAAGTCTGTACCACGCCTTGTTTGGGCGGTCGGTTTATGCTAAGTTTATGGCAAGGCCATGTTATGTTTACCTACAGCTTAAAATGCCAGGTCATAAGGGGACTATCACAGTACATGGAAGTAGAAAGGTTGCTTTGGAGTGTGAAGAAGGCGATGCGGCTTATGCTGAGTCAGTTTGTGCCACGGAGGAGTTAAAATTCTATAAGGAGCAAGTTGATCCGGCAGACATGACCTCCTTAAAAAAGCCAACTACGGAACATGATCCAGCATTGAAGTTCAAATCAGCTATAGACACTAAGATGGTTGACTTTGTCCTTGGCGATTCATCCAAACAGTGAGGCATCAGCGCTAACCCGGATCCCAAATAGGAAAGCGCGCTCATCGAGTTCATCCGTGAGAATCGGGACATCTTTGCATGGAAACCTTCTGGCATGCCAGGTGTACCGAGAGAACTCGCTGAGCACACACTCAACATTGATCCTAAATTCAAAGCGGTCCGACAGTTCCTCCGCCGTTTCAACGAGGAAAGGTGCAAGGCTATAGGTGAAGAGGTCGCCCGTTTGTTGGCTGCTGGGTTTATTGTTGAAGTTTTTCATCCAGAGTGGTTAGCCAATCCGGTGCTGGTTCTTAAGAAAAATGGCACTTGGCGCATGTGTGTGGACTACACAGATTTAAACAAGGCTTGCCCTGCAGACCCCTTTACTCTCCCTCGCATTGATCAGATAATTGATGCTACGGCGGGTTGTGACCGTTTGTGTTTTTTGGATGCTTACTCTGGTTATCATCAGATCAAAATGGCAGTTAAGGACCAGGAGAAGACAGCCTTTATAACTCCCTTTGGAGCCTTCTGTTATGTTTCCATGCCCTTTGGACTCAAGAGTGCCCAGGCAACTTACCAGCGATGTGTTTAGAATTGCCTTCATAAGCAAATTGGGCGCAATGTTCATGCGTATGTAGATGATATTGTGGTCAAATCAGAAAGGAGGAGACTTTGATAGATGATCTACGGGAAACCTTTGACAATCTCCGGGTTTACAAGATGATGCTCAATCGGGAGAAGTGTGTTTTCGGTGTCCCGGCAGGCAAGCTCTTAGGCTTTCTGGTTTCAAACAGAGGCATTGAGGCTAATCCAGAAAAGATTGTAGCAATTACGTCCTTGGCTAAACCGGCGTGTATTAACGATGTGCAACGTCTGGTTGGCCGGATTACAGCCTTGAGCCGGTTTATCAGCCGCCTTGGAGAGAAGGCCATCCCCTTATATCAGATGCTCAAGAAAACGGATAACTTTGTCTGCAGTGAGGCAGCTGATAAGGCGTTTGAAGATCTGAAGAGGCAGCTCGTGGAACCGCCCGTGCTGGCAGCACCGATTGACAAAGAGCCATTATTATTATATGTGGCTGCTAATGCCCGGGTTGTCAGCGTAGCCATTGTGGTAGAGCGCAAGGAGCCTGGCAAAGAGTATCTGGCTCAACGGCCGGTTTATTATATCAGTGAGGTGCTCATTGAGTCAAAGCAGAGGTATCCGCATTGGCAGAAACTGGTGTATGGGGTGTTTATGGCAAGCCGGAAGCTCAAACACTATTTTCAGCGCCATCCTATCACAGTGGTCAGTTCAGCTCCTCTAGGCGACATCATTCAAAACAGAGAGGCAACCGGCTGGATTGCCAAGTGGGCCATTGAGCTTGGACCCCACGGGCTCAAATATATACCCCGCACGGCGATCAAGTCCCAGGCACTCGTATATTTCATCAACGATTGGACAGAGTTACAGGCACCTGAGGAGAAACAAGATAATACATATTGTACTATTCATTTTGATGGGTCCAGACAGTTAGAGGGTTCGGGGGCTGGAGTCGTATTAACTTCCCCACAAGGTGATAAGTTTTGTTATGTCCTCCGTTTAATGTTCCCTTGTACTAACAATGCAGCTAAATATGAGGCTTTACTCCACGGTCTTCGGATGGCTAAAGAAATGAATTTGAGTCGGGTTAAGTGCTTCGGCGATTCAGATCTAGTGGCTCAGCAAGGGTCTGGCACTTGGGATTCTAAGGACCCACTCATGGCTGCATATCGGCGAGAGGTGGACGCGGTGGCTGGTCACTTTAAAGGTTATCAGGTGGACCATATAGACCGGTGGAAGAATGAAGCGGCGGACGCTTTAAGTCGTCTTGGTTCCCAACGTAAACCGGTTCCGCCCAATTTCTTTCTTGATGTATTGCACAATCCGTCAGTCAAAATACCAACCGAAGAAGATTTGGCTATTCCTGATCCGGAGGCTCAGTTGGTGGCAGCTCTGCATGCCATACCGGATTGGACGATCCCATATCTAGATTACATGAACCGGGGTGAATTACCAGCTGAGGAAACGTTGGCTCGATAGATAATCCGGCGTTCCAAGTCCATGACCATACTCAACGGGGAGTTACATCGTTACAGTGTTTCAGGAACAATTCAGCGATGCGTTTCTCCTCAAGAAGGTTGTGAGATTTTGCGAGAAATTCATGAAGGGGATTGCGGTCACCACGCCGGTTCAAAGTCGTTGGTTGCTAAAGCTTCTCGCCACGGTTTTTACTGGTTGACGCCGCATGCTGATGCGGAGGATTTAGTCAAAAGATGTGATGGATGTCAAAAGTTTGCTCGTCGTGCGCACGTTCCGGCTCAAGAGTTGCGGATGATTCCAATTACATGGTCGTTTGCAACTTGGGGGCCGGATATGGTTGGACCCTTCAAGCGCTCCAAGGACAAGAAGACCCATCTGTTAGTAGCAGTTGATAAATTCACTAAATGGGTAGAGGCAGAGCCAGTCAGCAAGTGTGATGCAGCCACGATGGTTCAATTCATCAAAAAGGTGATATTCCGGTTTGGCTTTCCACATAGCATTATAACAGATAATGGCACTAACTTGTCAAAAGGAGAGATGGAAGAATTCTGTCAACGTGAGCACATCCGGCTTGATCTAGCATCAGTGGCTCACCCCCAATCTAATGGTCAAGCGAAAAGGGAAAATCAAGAAATTCTACAGGGTATCAAACCAAGGCTTATGGTTCCCTTAAAGCGGACGCCGGGTTGTTGGGTCGAGGAGCTACCTTCTGTGTTATGGAGCATCAACACCACACCCAATAGGTCTACGGGTTACACGCCTTTCTTCATGGTTTATGGAGCGGAGGCGGTTCTTCCTAGTGACATCCGTCACGATTTGCCCCGTGTGGCAGCTTATGTTGAAGCTAATAATGAGAAGGCATGCCAGGATTCTCTGGACCTGTTGGATGAAGAGCGGGATCTTGCAGCAGCACGTTCGGCGATTTATCAACAAGATCTTCGACGTTATCACAGCCGCCGGGTTAAAACTAGAACCTTTCAAGAAGGTGATTTGGTGCTCCGGCTCATCCAGGATCAGACTGATATGCACAAGTTATCCCCCCCTTGGGAAGGACCCTTTGTGGTCAGCAAAAATCTGCACAACGGATCCTACTACCTTATTGATGTTCGAGAGCATGAAGACTCACGTCAATCGGAGGAGGAGACAAAGCAGCCATGGAACATAGCTCTCCTTCGGCCTTACTATACTTGAAGCCATAGGCTCTTCACCAGTACATATTTATGACAGTGTATATACCATATAATAAACCGGAGCCTCCATTATAAGCGGGGTATTTGTTCTTTCTTATATCATGTGTGTGCTTTTCCAAGTTAACGGTCAAAGCGGAGTCTTTGTTAAACCGGCTTTAGCAGCTGCATAAAGATAAGGAAAATCACTAGGGGGCTTGGTCATGTTTGAACCACAGGTACACCTCTTGATAGGCATTTTAGCCACACAAGGAAAAATTTGTGGAGCCAAAGAGAGTATTGTACACAGTACAAACTCAAACATAGGCACACGTTGAGCATCGCTCACAAAGTTACTTAGGGGCTCTTTTTTGCAAAGCAACAAAGAGTTTGAAAGGACCCTCGTAATTGGCTATCAAGCCACGGCTTGGAAGCCTGGTGTATTCACCTAAAACCCCAGGTTAACCTACCTTCATCAAGTAAGCCACTCCTATCCAGGTAATCTTGGCATGACCCATCGAATATTTGACAAGTCAATCTTTTATAGACCCTGAACTTGTCACAGTTAAAATGATGATTGGTTAATTGGAGGCCCATCTTAAAAGGCTTTGTTAAATGGTTTAACTCAGAGGCCTGGCAGCCCATGAAAAGCCTCGATTTGGAGCCTGGCAGCTCGTAAAAAGCCTCGCATATTTTCCTATTTGAATTTTGTTTGTTGACAATCATAAGTATTTTTTGATAAACCGGCGTCCTTGACCCGGCTTGCTTTCCAACCACCAGTTGTTGGCACATGATCAATTATAAACCGGTGGTCATTGACCCGGTCTGGTTTGACTAAATCACCAGTGTTATGAAGAAAATCCGGTAGTTATACCGGTCCGGTTTAATAGATAGACCAGCATTATGAAGATGAAATTATCAAACGTATCGGGTTGGTGTTAAACACCTTTGCTGTATACACGTTTGGTCAATCAATGAGGTATGTTCTGTACATTATTTTTTGTACAAACACTTGATTACTCAGCTCAAGTACTATATACTTCTTGGATATTATTGCATGTTTAGCGGTAAACTGCTAGACACTTCTTAAGTTTTTTGGACCCAGGAAGGCAAGTCATCATAGGCTATGCATAAAATATATCCTGAAGGGCGGCACAGATTGTCACAAAGTGTTATGAAACATGCTCGATGGCATGGCAGATAAACAAAGTTTCAGCTATCCTATTACATGAAGCTTCAAAGTGGCTCAAATAGTGCCATTGTTTTTCACAGTAGCCATGTAAACCGGCGACCGGATCAGGACTCTTCATCACGACGGTTTGACGGTTGCGGATCAGTTGGTGTAGGCACTTCTTCATCCCTCCCCAACCGCTAGAAATCAGTCGTTGACCAATCGATTCTGGTTAAAGCTTGGAACACTGCTTCCTCATGGATAAAATTAGAAGGGTTAATATCAGGGGCATAAGTGTGCTTACGAATCGGAGGCACAAGTTCTTCGACTTCATGGATCTCGGCCGGCTGTCTTCCCCCTTCTGCATCATAAAACGGTTGAAAATGGGACAAATCGGTGCCCTCAGCCAATTTGCTGGCCGCTGGCCGCATCTGCTTGGTCAGCCGCCGAAGATCATCATTGTCAAAGTTTGAACCGTCTTCTTTAACGCCTGGATATCCTTTAATGATATCCTCCGCTTCAAGGTCTGGAATCCAGGACTTAGCTCGAATAAGGGCGGTTAATGCTCCTGCTCTCGCAGCGGCTCTTTTCAACTCGACAATCCGCGCCGGTAGCATGCTCAGCTCTCAAGGGTCTCTTTAATCAACGTTGGCGCCGGTTTGTTATAAGCCGCCGTACTAATGGCTCGCTGAGATCTAGAGTATAGCTGCTCAACCAATGTATATGCCGCTTTGAGCTTCATCCGCATATCTGCACCAAGATGGGTGATCCGAGTTCCTGCCAAAGATTTTAACAACATTTTGGTCAGTTTTAAGATTCATTGACTGGTGCAACATACATAAGCAGATACTTACCAAATATAGCAGAGGTCATAGCGTTGATTTGGCGCTTCAAACCGGCTAGTTCTTCAACCACCGGTTTCAGGGCTTCCTCGGCATCTACAGCTCTTTTGGTCAAACCGGCTTTTTCGGTTTCCCATTCAGCACGATCTTGATTAAAGGATTCTTTCAATTTTTCCATTCCGGCCAGGGCCTATGTCAGCTCCTCTTTGGCTTTTGCAGCTTCGGCTTGCTGAGACTTAACATTTTCTTGCAACTCAGAGTTTTGGGCATCTTTGCTTCTCAGTTTAGCCTGCAACATTGAAGGTATATTCAACAAAACAACATATTTATGCACTAAGTATAAAGCATATAACAAGTTATCCACTTCATACTTGGGGGCTAATGCCTATTTGCTCTCAAATACTACCCTCTATGCAAGTCTCCAGAACAATGCAAGCATTATCCTTGACACTTGGGGGGCTAATGTATGTTTGTTCTAAACCGGCGGTGTGGATTAAAAACCGGATTAACTTGTCAAGTTAAACCGCCCTTTGGGGGATATGCTGCAGAACGTTATCTCATATCGTTCTTTCATCAAATTCACCAAACCAGCTTCATAATCCCGGTTTGAGTGCAGACGGTACAAGAAGCCGGAATGAAGCTCATCAGCGTTAAGATGAGCATAGTTTGATAAGTCGCTGCTCCATTTACCTTTATCCCTGGCAATTTGCTCTTCTTTGGCACTATGCTGAGCCAAAATGACGAGATGACCAGGAGAGTTGTGGCCTGCTCCAGTAATAATAATGTCGTCACCTTGGCCTTCGGGATTTTTGGTGGATGATAATGAAATTTCAGTGTCTTTCATTGGATTAGCCCGGTTTGATTCTGCCGGTTCAGTATCAGGGGCGGCAGGCTCAGCATCTGTTGGTTCGTCAGTATGTTGGCTGTCAAGGGGCGGATCATCAAAAGTTGTTTCAGGATGGAGGCCTTCTGGTTCACCAGTCTGCTCTGGTTCACCTCTTGGTTCTTCTTCTTCGGCAACAGGGTTTTCTGGCGGATTGGTGACCCGAGCTTTCTTGCTGGGTCTGGCTTTGGCCCTGCAAACAGAATAAAAAAGGATTAATATCCTGTTCAAAAGATGTAGGGCGCATTGAAAGGAAAGGTTTTTCATAACTCACCCGACCACAGTTTTCAAAGGGGGGAGTTGAGTTGCTGTCGATTCACCAGAAGAGGAAGGAGGTGTCACCTGATAATTTGAATCGGACGGATTAAGAGGCTGTCTAAAATAACCTGCCTTGGGGTAAGAATGATCAGAAGTAGGAGAGACCTCAGATCGGCACTTCCGAACGGGAGTAGCAGGTAAACCGGTAGAGGTGACCTGTTGGCCACTGTGTCGGGTTGTCCGGCGAGCTTCATGTTGTTGAGTCTTCGAAATAAATGTTGGATCCAAGTGAGCAAGAGGATGAGAAAAGCTTACTTTCCGGATTGTTTGGCGAGTTTTTTGTGTTGGCATAGAGTCTGAACCGGAGGAAAGGTAATTACCTCTACGTCCTCAGCCTGACTAGCTTCTGCCTCCTCCTGAGGAAGATCATTGTTAACAAGATGCATAAAAAGAGAGCCAAGTGAGTCAAGTTCTACCTCAACTTTTGGGTCATCAGTGTCATCATTAAGTTCCATAGTAATCCGGTCAGCCGTTTTCCGCTTTGATGTCTGTTTTACGGCTTTGGTCTTCGGGCGGGTTGGTTTGACCACTTTATCTCCAGTTGGCTTTGCCGCTTTCTCTATGGATTTCCGTTTCCAGAAAGGGTCATCACCCTATACATATAAAGAAGAAGGGTTACAGCTTGTATAAGTCAAAGATATTAGAGATGAAGAGGAAGTGTAATGCTTACAGCAGGCGGTTTGTTCTTGGTGTAGAAGGGATTCAGACCGGTTTGACTACAGACCAGTTCTGATTCACTCAGAATTTTCTTTACCCCTTCAGTAACTTCTTCCTCAGATAATTGGATGTTGCAGTGGCGTTGAGGATCGTCAACTTCACCAGTATATTCGCACATTAAACCGGGACGCCGGCTTAGCGGCAAGATACTCCAGGATATCCAACAGCGCACAAAATCCACACTTGTTAAACCGTTTGCCATAAAGTCCCGGAGCTTGGTGATTTGAGGAGCGTATTTTGCCCTTTCTGAAGAGCTCAGGCGTTGTGGCATTGGGTGAGTATTGGATAATCTATGATCACAGAAGCCGGGGGGGATTTTCATCCTCGGGCGAAGTGTCTCTGCAATAGAACCATGTTTGGTTCCATTCCTTTGGGTGCCTATGATGTTTAGCATGAGGAAATTCCACTTCTTTCCACTTTTTAATCGAGACACCACCAAGCTCTATGTTCGGGCCATTCACAAACTCTGTGCGCCAGTTTAAGTGAAAGAAATCCCGGAACAATTCTACAGTTGGTTCTTCTTGTAAATAGACTTCACAAAAGACTTGGAAATTGCATAAGTTGGAGAATGAGTTGGGACCAATATCTTGTGGATGCAGTTGGAAGCTGGCAAGCACATTTCGATAAAATTTTGACCCTGGCGGTTTGAAACCACGGCCTATATGGTCAACAAAGATTACCACTTCGCCTTGTCTTGGGGTTGGAGGATTCTCAGTTCCTGGAACTCGCCATTTGATCTCAGTTTTCTTAGGCAGAGAGCCAATGCTAACCATCTCATTCAATTGAGCCTCAGTAACACGGGAACGAGCCCAGTTGCAGGCAGTGAATTGTTTGGCCATTGCAAAGCGAATAAACTGAAAATGAAAGGCTGGTTTACAAATTATGCATGATTATACACAAGAGACAAGGGAGTAAGAAACATACTGATATGATAAATGGTACAACCCGGAGACTAGTATAATGAGAAAGAAAGGTAATGCTAGCACAGGATTGATCAGACACTGTTAAACCGGAGCATAATTATGAAGGTAACATGCTCTTCCGGTTTATCAAAGGGCTAATGGCATAGACTATTTATACAATGATAAACCGCTTATATTGGTGCGAGGAGAAACGGATCTCACAGGAACATAGAAACTGATCTCACAGTGATGTATAAAACTTTCGGATCTAAAGATAAGACAGAAAAGCAAAAATAATTGGATCTTGAAGGGGTGCAGAGCTGAAGCAATTTTTTTACAGATTAGATCAGTTCTTTGCGCATAAGGATTTGTGATGACCATGGAAGGTAAGCTACGGCAAGAGATGCATCAAGCATGAAGTGTCCATCTATTAAAGGAAGAACAGGGAAGAATAGCACTGATGAACTTCGGAAGAACTGTGAAGAATGTCGAAACCCTAGAACAGATCTATGGTGAAAAAAGCAGAGAACTTACCGGAGCTGGTGAGGAAGCGGAAGGGCGCCGTAGTTTTCTGGTGCATTCAGGGCGATGCAGCGTCCAAGGTCGGAGTAGAGACGACGGTCAACGGTGGCGGCGGAGTTCCAGAGGCTGAGCGGCGCGAGGAAGACGACGCAAAGAGGCACGGGGGAAACGGTGAAAATGACCCCTCGGTCCTATTTATAAGGCGAAGTAAAAAATTGGCAAGTACGGGAATCGAGGAGCCCAAAAAATGGATAAGTTAATAAAGGTGTCGCCTCGATGACTGGATATATATTAAATGAAGGAAATCTCCGACATCAACGGATGTATGACGTCAGGACGGTTTATCGTAATTTTGAAGTATGACGTCACGGTGGTTTACAAGATCAAAAAAGAAGATAAGAGAGAAGATTTTTTCTAAAGTGTGGAAGATTGACATGAACAAGTTCAAACCAATCTAGGGCCTAATGTTGGGGATATTACTACTGGAGGTAAACCGGCCTTATGTAGCCGGGTTGACTCTTTGAAGATTAGAAGCCCATGAAGATGTAAAGATGATGGCGCTTTACGGAGGGCCCAAAGGCGGGTTACAGTCTGTAAATGTAAACCGGCCTAGTCATGTAACTTGTATAGTAAGATAGAAAGAGAGAGCCCGAACCGGATACGTTTATAAACCGACTTCGGGACTCTGTAGCCCGGCGGGCGTCAACCTATGTATATAAAGGGATGACCCGGCCGCGGTTTAGGGACAGACAACAACAACTCGAGAGCCAGACAAAGCGGATTCGCTCCCTGGCCTTCGAAACCCTAATTATACCAATCACAACTAGACGTAGGCTTTTACCTTCATCGAAGGGGCCGAACTAGTATAAACTCCCGTGTCCCCTTGTCCAATTTAACCCCTTTAAGCTAACCCGTTGTGATGGCTCCACGACTAAGTCCTTTCACGAGGACATCTGCCGTGACAAACCCACGACACTTACAGTCTTCCTTTCAAAAAAAAACTATCGCAAAAGTCCTCGGACTACTATAATTACATGGTGGACTACTACTACTATTGGGGTGGTCTACTAGAAATATTCTTCGGTTGCAGACTCCATGATATCTGCTCCAGCTTCATCAACATAGTCATCATCGCTATCATGTGGATCCGAGTCGGTGTCGTCGATGATGATGTAGTCTTCAGGGCGAATCTCCTTGGGTTCTTCGTCTTCTTCTACTGGTGTTGGGCCTCCCATAAATATTCCGATCTTCATTGTAAGGTCGGCATTCTTATCCACTAGTACTTCGATTTCCTCTTCATAATCTTTACGTGTAGCCTTGTTTTCTTCCTCCAGTTCCTTGATTCTTGTTCTTTCCTTCTTCAGATCTACCATGTCTGCGCACATCTGATTCTCCTGACGTCGAATGTGCTGGTTTAACTCCTGGATAAAAGCTGCAATTGATCTATCCTTCCTGGTGTTGATCATCTCCCAGTGCTCATCTCGGCGCCCACAAATCTGGTAGATAGTATCCTTGAGATTATTGCGATAAACTTCTCCAATGCATCCCATGGCGATGTGAGCTGCCATGCTCTTTCCTAGACTCCAGGTTGGTGCATCAAAAGAAAACTCTATGGGCTTAGTGACAGGCATGAACGTCCTTCCTGGAACTTGAACTTGAATCATCCAGCGCTCTTCTTCAGGTAATGTGGCGTTGTAGGTTCTGGTGAAGCTTGGTACTCCTATGTTCAGGTATCTAGTGACTTCCTTCATGTGACGTCCAAAGGGTGTATCTTCATCCGGTTGCGTGAACTTGTTCCTTGCTTCCGCCATCCTAAAAGAGTAGAAAAGATGAGAGGTCAGAATGAGAAGAGTGAGTAGAGATCTAGGGCTTTAGCTTAGTGGTCGTGTCCTACAGTCAGTGTGTGCTCTGATACCATCTTGTAGCGACCAGACCTCAAACAGTCCAATCTTTGTGCTCAGGTGTCATCCCTGGATCAATAATGCTAACACCACACAGTACTTGAAGGATTTATAACAGAGTAGCAATCACACACTTATTACATCGAGAGTCTCAAAAGAGAACTTATTACAATAATAATGGGTTAACGCCATCTAATAACGATAACAGCGGAAGGCTTGGAAGATAAGTGAGTCCATCAACTCCAACGGCATCACTGAGTATAGAACCACGACCTAAAAGCACCTTACTCGTCGTCTGAAAAGTCTGCAAAACATGAACGTTGCAGCCCTAAACGGGTCAGCACATGGAATATGCTGGCAATGTAACACATAGAGAGCAATGAAAGAAAATAGGCTATACTATATGCATATTTGGCTGGTGGAAAGCTCTATGGTTACAGTTTTGCATAAAGCCAATTTTTCCCTACTGCAAAGGAATAAATTTTATTTAACTATCATGGTAGTTGTTAAACATTGAGAATGGTTGACAGCATTCTCAATCCCAATTAAGCATCATCATTAAGAACCAACAAATTAATTAGATTAACATGATGAGATTCACATGATAATCCAAGTACTAGATACTCAAGATGTCCATAACCGGGGACACGGCTAACCATGATTAGTTTATACACTCTGGAGAGGTTTGCGCACTTTTCCCCACAAGACTCGATCTCCTCCGTTGGTTTTCTCGCACTGCATGGTGTTTGAGAAACGAATGACCGAGACATAGTCTTTCAGAAGCGCTAGCACCTTACGATGGGTAGACCGTACCACCTACATCCCCTACATCTGCTAGTCTACCACCGTAAGAGTTCGCACGACTTAGTCAACTATGCTAGAGCCCATAGTAGCTTGTGGCTGCACACGGAAGTTTCTAGCATGAATAATCTCATGATCCCTTTGAGCCTGGGTGGCGGTCCGAAGAAAAACAGGCAATTGCTGGAGTACCCAGGTGCCTCAATCCACCCAGATATGTATTTAAGTTGCCACCTTAGATAAACCATTAATTTAACAAACTCACATCTGTCATGGATTTCACTCACCCAAACCACGTCTACTGGCATAGCATGGCAAAATAAGCAAACGTGGAAGTAACTCCCAAGGGTTTGATAATAACAGGTAATAGGTACTACCTCATCTACTTCCCAAACCCACAATTAAATTAGATCCTAGTCAATGCAATGTGTGAGGATTGATCTAATGCAATAAAACTGGGTAGTAGGAAGGTATGATCAAAGTGTTACTTGCCTTGCTGATGATCCGCAAAACCTAGCGATTCGAAGTAGCAAGCGGCGCACTCCGGGTACTCTATCGCAAACAAACAAGCATACAATAAGTACTCAACTAATGCACAGGTAAAACTCGAATAAGAGATCTAACCAGAAAGTTCAACTTAAGAACTCCGGTTGGCAAAAAGAATCAAATCGAACGAAGCAACGAAAGACAAATGGCAAAAGAAACAAGCTTCGTTTACTATCTGAATCTAGGGAAATTTTTACAGAGGAAAAAACTTGTTTGAGTTGGTTAGACCGAAAGAGGGTTTCGATACGAAACTCCAGGCGCTTGAATCGCCTGATTACGACAAACGAGCGAAAAGTTAAACTAAAACGAACATCGGATCAGAAATCGTGATCAGAAAATCGCGGATTTAATCCGAGAAAAGAAAAACGATGAACAGGTTAACGAACGTTCGTTAACAGGAACTAAACGATGAACGCGTTCGTTAAAATGAATGGACGAGCAAACGCTCGCTAAATAAATAAACTGGAGAAACCCGATCTATTTAAATAAAACGGAAACTAGGGTTTTCAAAAAAACCGAAACGGCTTTTCTCAGAAAACCGAGGCGGCGGCTACCTCGGCTCGGGGCTCCGGCGAGGCTCCGGCGGGCGGCGGGTGGTGCGGGGCGGCGGGTGGCGGCTCCGACGCGACGGCGGGGCGGCAGGCGGCGCGGGCGGCGTGCGGCGGCGGGAGCGGGGAGGCAGGCGGGTGTGGGGCTGCAGGGGGTGGCGGCGGGGTTATAAAGGGGGGAAGGCGGCGACTTGGGGGAGGGGTCGGCCTCGGGAGGCGGGTCCTCCCCGGACTCGGGTGACGGCGGCGGTCGGGACTCCAGTCCCGACCCGGCGGGAGGCGGCGGCGGCTGGCTGGGCCGGCCTGCTCGGCTGGGCCCTTGGCCCAGTTGAGCGCGGGGTCTCTTTTTTTAAACAATTTCGCTGTGACTAAAAAAAATTCTAGAGAAATAAATAAAATTCTAAAAATGCCAAAACAAATTTTAACTGTCTAAATAAAATATTTAGAACAGGATGAACATTTTCTTAGCCCTAAATGCAATTTTTTGAAAACGTGCAATTTTTCCTAAATTAAAATAAAATAGCAAATAAAACCAAAATAAAATCTTATTTGATTTTTTATTAAATCCCCAATATTTCTATATTTTGGGAAAGTCATTTTATTCCCACTTTCATAATTTTTATAGTAGAAATCATTGAAGATAAAATAAATAAAATCAAATGATCCTATTTTCAAAATTTGAGAAAACTCAAATATGAAAATAACGAAATCCCCAACTCTCTACGAGGGTCCTTGAGTTGCGTGAAATTTCTAGGATCAACCAAATGCAATAAAATATGATATGCAATGATGATCTATTGTATAATATTCCAAATTGAAAATTTGGGATGTTACAAACCTACCCCCCTAAAGATGAGTCTCGCCCTCGAGATTCGGGTTGGCTAGAAAATAGGTGAGGGTGGTCCTTCAGCAGATCTTCCTCTCGTTCCTAGGTGGCTTCATCTTCTGTGTGGTTGCTCCACTGAACTTTGCAAAACTTAATAACCTTGCTGCGGGTGACTCGGCTGGCATATTCAAGAATCTTGACTGGTTTCTCCTCATAGGTCAAATCACTGTCCAACTGAATCGCTTCTAGCGGTACTATGTCTCTCAGCGGTATGTCAGCCATCTCGGCGTGGCACTTCTTCAACTGGGAAACGTGGAACACGTCATGAACTCCTGACAATCCTTTGGGCAATTCCAACTTGTAGGCTACTTCTCCCATACGCTCCAAAACTTTGTATGGTCCTACAAAACGTGGCGCTAACTTTCCCTTAACTCCAAAGCGCTTAACTCCTCGAAGTGGAGATACTCGAAGATAAACTCGGTCTCCGACTTCGTAAACTGTCTCCTTGCATTTTGAGTCTGCGTAGCTCTTCTGCCTGGACTGGGCTACCTTGAGCCTATCGCGAATCAATTTTACTTTCTGTTCAAACTCCTTAATCAGATCGGGTCCAAACAACTGGCAGTCTCCTACTTCATCCCACAACAACGGGGTACTGCACCTCCTTCCATACAGAGCTTCGAAAGGGGCCATCTTCAAACTGGATTGATAACTGTTGTTATAGGAGAACTCTGCGTATGGCAAATTCTCGTCCCAACTAGATCCGTAATCTAGCGCACAAGCTCTCAGCATATCCTCCAAAATCTGATTGACTCTCTCGGTTTGTCCATCTGTCTGCGGATGGAAAGTTTTACTGAATTCTAGCCTGGTACCCAAAGTTTCATGCAACTGATTCCAGAACTTTGAGGTAAACTGGGTTCCTCTATCTGATACAATGCTCCTTGGA
Organism: Triticum urartu; assembly: GCF_056163025.1. NCBI lineage: Eukaryota > Viridiplantae > Streptophyta > Magnoliopsida > Poales > Poaceae > Triticum > Triticum urartu. The sequence continues at coordinate 270,205,054 of NC_141873.1, forward strand.
ACTCCATGCAGACATACGATTCTGGTCATGTATATCTTTGCCAACTTTGCACTGGTATAGGTAGTCTTCACTGGGATGAAATGAGCTACCTTTGTCAAACGGTCGACTACAACCCATATCGAGTCATAGCCTAAACGAGTTCTGGGCAATCCGGTGATAAAATCCATGCCTAACTTATCCCACTTCCATTCGGGTATCGGCAATGGTTGTAGCAATCCTGCTGGCTTCTGATGTTCCGCCTTTACTCTCTGACATACATCACAAACTACTACATACTCCGCAATATCCTTCTTCATTCTGGTCCACCAGAAAATATCCTTCAAATCCAAATACATCTTGGTATTTCCTGGGTGAATCGAATATGGTGAATCATGGGCCTCTTACAGAATTAACTTCCTGATCTCCGAATCATTAGGCACATAAACACGGTCTTCAAACCATAAGGTATCATGCTCATCCTCACAAAATCCTTTAGCTTTTCCTTTTCTCATTTTCTCCTTAATAGAGGCAATCTCCTTGTCAGTCTTCTGGGCTTCTCTGATCTTATCCATCAACGTAGACTGGATATCCAATGCTGCTACATAGCCTCTCAGAACTATTTCCAAACATAGCTCACGAAGATTTTCGGCTAACTCCTTTGGTAAATCTCCTGTCATTAAGGTGTTGACATGACTTTTTCAGCTCAACGCGTCAGCTACTACGTTAGCCTTTCCAGAGTGATAATGCAATCTCATATCATAATCCTTGATGAGTTCCAACCATCTCCTTTGTCTGATATTCAACTCCTTCTACGTGAAAATGTACTTCAAACTCTTGTGGTCCGTGTACACCTCACAATGAATTCCAATGAAAAAATGTCTCCAAGTCTTCAATGCATGCACTACGGCTGCTAACTCCAAATCATGCGTAGCATTATTCAACTCATGAGGCTTGAGCTAGCGTGAGGCAAATGAGACAACTCTTCCTTCCTGCATAAGCACTGCTCCAAGTCCTCGACGTGAAGCGTCGCAATACACCTCATAATCCTTGGTATGATCTGGCAAAATCAACACTGGTGATGTAACCAAACGTTTCTTCAACTCCTGGAAACTAGCCTCACATTCCTCAGTCCATATGAACTTGGTATCCTTCTTCAGCAACTCCGTCATAGGTTTCGCAATCTTCGAGAAATTTTCAATGAGTCGCCGGTAGTATCCTGCAAGTCCAAGAAAACTCCGGATCTCTCCAACTGTTGTTGGCGCTTCTCAATTTGTCACAGTGTCAACCTTGGTGGGATCCACTGCTATACCTTCTCCAGATAATACGTGTCCGAGAAATCCAACTTCCTTCAACCAAAACTCACATTTGCTAAACTTGGCATATAATTGATGTTCTATGAGCTTACCAAGTACCAAACGCAAATGCTCCTTATGCTCCTCTTCATTCTTCAAGTAAACTAGGATATCATCAATGAACACTACGATGAACTTATCCAAAAACTCCATAAACACTTTGTTCATCATGTTCATAAAATATGCAGGTGCGTTAGTCAGACCAAATGACATAACGGTATACTCGTACAGCCCATACTTGGCGGTAAAAGCCGTTTTAGGAATATCTTGTTCTCGAATCTTCAACTGATGGTATCCTGATCGCAGGTCGATCTTGGAAAATACCTTAGCTCCTTGCAACCGATCAAACAGATCATTAATCATCGGTAGTGGTACTTGTTCTTGATGGTTACTTCATTCAATCCTCGATAATCAACGACCATCCTTAACAATCCATCCTTCTTCTCCACTAGAAGTACTGGTGATCCCCAAGGTGAAGAACTTGGGTGAATATAACCTTTATCCAGTAACTCCTTAAATTGCTTCTTAATCTCCACCAAATCTTTTGCGGGCATCCTATATGGTCTCTTAGATATTGGCCCTGTGCCTGGCAAAAGCTCAATCAAAAACTCAATATCTCTATCCGGTGGCATACCTGGCAACTCTTCTGGAGAAACATCAGGGAAATCCTTCACTACTGGTAATTCCTCTTGCAAAACTCCTGTTAGGCAATTTACTTGAGTCCTTTTTGGCACATGCCGGGATACATACTTGATCCTTCTTCCTTCTGGGGTTGTAAGAAAAATGGACTTACTGGCACATTCAATGTTCCCTTCATACTTAGATAACCAATCCATGCCTGATATCACATCCAATCCTTGAGATTCCAATACTATTAGGTCTGAGGGAAAAACATAGTTACCAATCCTTAATGGTAACTGATTACACCATAGACTAGCCATATACTCTACTCCAGGCGAGGTTACTAACATGGGTGACCTAAGGGCTTGGGTTGGCAGTTTGTACTTATCCACAAATCCCCTTGATATGTATGAATGCGATGCACCAGTATCAAAAATAACGAGTGTAGTAAATGACTTAACCAAAAACTTACCTATTACTGCATCGGGCTGCTCTTCAACCTCCTCCATGTTAACATGGTTCACCTGTCCCCTGTTGAAAGGGTTCGGCTTCTTCCCAGAGCTTCCATTGCCATTTCCATTCTGGGCTTCAGGACATTCATTGGCATAATGTCCGGTCTTCTGGCACTTAAAACAAGTGACTTGGCTTAGTTCTCTCTTGGCTGGGGTTGATGGGTTGGTGCGATTCTGGCTGTTACTTCCTCCATTCCCATTCCCATTCTTGGTGCCATTGTGATTGTGCGAGCTACCTCCTCCATGGGTATGCTGAAAATGTCCTCCCGGCCTAGGGGTAAATCGTGGCTTCTGCTGAGCTCTAGAATTGTACTTCCCTTGTCCATACTTCCTCTTGCGGTTCTCAAATTGCTGCTGCTTCCCTACAATCATAAGAGCAAGATCTACCAACTCCTGGTAGTTGTTGAAGGTGGCTACCATCAACTGCATGCTCAACTCATCATTCAGTCCTTCTAGAAACTTCTCCTGCTTAGCTGCATCCGTAGCAACGTCATCTGGGGCATAACGTGCTAGCTTACTAAAGTCCTCCACATACTGGCCAACTGTCCGTCCTCCTTGGCGCAAGTTGTGAAACTCTCGCTTCTTTAGGGCCATAGCTCCTGCTAAAACATGGGCAGTACGGAAAGCCTGCTGGAACTGGTCCCATGTGAAAGTGTCGACAGGGAAAGTGGCTATGAAATTCTCCCACCATGATGCTGCGGGTCCGTCAAGCTGATGTGCGGCAAACTTCACCTTTTCCGCATCTGTGCATCCTATCATGGTCAACTCCCTTGCTGTCTTGCAGAGCCAATCATCTGCTACTATCGGCTCGGTGCTACTGGAAAACACCGGCGGATTCAGCCTAAGAAAACGGGCTAAGTGGTCAACAAGTGGTGGTGGTGGTGGTGGGTTGTTGTTGTTCCCCTGATTCTGATTCTAGACTAGCAACTGCATCAATGTGTTCTGCTGCTGGATCAACTGGGTGAGCTCCGGTGGGAAGGTAAATCCGGGGTCACGTCTCGGAGGCATCTGAGGGTTTAGAAAAGATGAGATTTAAGAGTAGAGAGGGGTCTAGAGAGAAAACACTACCCATATGCACCACATGAGGCAAAAGCAAACAATTCACTTCATTCAATCAAACAAAGGGCATACAATCGATCTAACTATCGCAAAAGTGCTCGGACTACTATAGTTACATGGTGGACTACTACTACTGTTGGGGGTGGTCTACTAAAAATATTCTTCGGTTGTAGACTCCATGATATCTGCTCCAGCTTCATCAACATAGTCATCATCGCTATCATCTAGATCCGAGTCGTTGTCGTCGATGATGATATAGTCTTCAGGGCGAATCTCCTTGGGTTCTTCGTCTTCTTCTACTGGTGTAGGGCCTCCCATAAATATTCCGATCTTCATTGTTAAGTCGGCATTCTTATCCACTAGTACTTCGATTTCCTCTTCATAATCTTCACGTGTAGCCTTGAGTTCTTCCTCTAGTTCCTTGATTCGTGTTCTTGCCTTCTTCAAATCATGTCTGTGCACATCTGATTCTCCTAACGTCGAATGTGCTGGTTTAACTCCTGGATAAAAGCTGTAATTGATCTATCCTTCCTGGTGCTGATCATCTCCCAGTGCTCATCTCGGTGCCCACAAATCTGGTAGATAGTATCCTTGAGATCATTGTGGTAAACTTCTCCAATGCGTCCCATGGCGATGTGAGCTGCCATGCTCTTTCCTAGACTCCAGGTTGGTGCATCAAAAGAAAACTCTATGGGCTTAGTGACTGGCATGAACGTCCTTCCTGGAACTTGAACTTGAATCATCCAGCGCTCTTCTTCAGGTAATGTGGCATTGTAGGTTCTGGTGAAGCTTGGTACTCCTATGTTCAGGTATCTATGACTTCCTTCAAGTGACGTCCATAGGGTGTATATTCATCCGGTTGCGTGAACTTGTTCCTTGCTTCCGCCATCCTAAAAGAGTAGAAAAGATGAGAGGTCAGAATTAGAAGAGTGAGTAGTGATCTAGGGCTTTAGCTTGCTGGTCGTGTCCTACGGTCAGCGTGTGCTCTGATACCATCTTGTAGCGACCAGACCTCAAATGGTCCAATCTCTGTGCTCAGGTGTCATCCCTGGATCAGTAATGTTGACACCACATAGTACTTGAAGGATTTATAATAGAGTAGCAATCACACACTTATTACATCGAGAGTCTCAAAAGAGAACTTATTACAATAATAATGGCTTAAGGGCATCTAATAACGATAACAGCGGAAGGCTTGGAAGATAAGTGAGTCCATCAACTCCAACGGCATCACTGAGTATAGAACCACGACCTAAAAGCACCTTACTCGTCGTCTGAAAAGTCTGCAACATGAACATTGCAGCCCGAAACGGGTCAGCACATGGGATATGCTGGCAATGTAACACATAGAGAGCAATGAAAGAAAATAGGCTATACTATATGCATATTTGGCTGGTGGAAAGCTCTATGGTTACAGTTTTGCGTAAAGCCAATTTTTTCCTACTACAAAGGAATACATTTTATTTAACTATCATGGTAGTTGTTAAACATTGAGAATGGTTGACAGCATTCTCAATCCCAATTAAGCATCATCATTAAGAACCAACAAATTAATTAGAGTAACATGATGAGATTCACATGATAATCCAAGTACTAGATACTCAGGATGTCCATAACCGGGGACACGGCTAACCATGATTAGTTTATACACTCTGGAGAGGTTTGCGCACTTTTCCCCACAAGACTCGATCTCCTCCGTTGGTTTTCTCGCACTGCATGGTGTTTGAGAAACGAATGACCGAGACATAGTCTTTCAGAAGCGCTAGCACCTTACGATGGGTAGACCGTACCACCTACATCCCCTACATCTGCTAGTCTACCACCGTAAGAGTTTGCACGACTTAGTCAACTATGCTAGAGCCCATAGTATCTTGTGGCTGCACACGGAAGTTTCTAGCATGAATAATCTCATGATCCCTTTGAGCCTGGGTGGCGGTCCGAAGAAAAACAGGCAATCGCTGGAATACCCAGGTGCCTCAATCCACCCAGATATGTATTTAAGTTGCCACCTTAGATAAACCATTAATTTAACAAACTCACATCTGTCATGGATTTCACTCACCCAAACCACGTCTACTGGCATAGCATGGCAAAATAAGCAAACGTGGAAGTAACTCCCAAGGGTTTGATAATAACAGGTAATAGGTACTACCTCATCTACTTCCCAAACCCACAATTAAATTAGATCCTAGTCAATGCAATGTGTGAGGATTGATCTAATGCAATAAAACTGGGTAGTAGGAAGGTATGATCAAAGTGTTACTTGCCTTGGTGATGATCCGCAAAACCTAGCGATTCGAAGTAGCAAGCGGCGCACTCCGGGTACTCTATCGCAAACAAACAAGCATACAATAAGTACTCAACTAATGCACAGGTAAAATTCGAATAAGAGATCTAACCAGAAAGTTCAACTTAAGAACTCCGGTTAGCAAAAAGAATCAAATCGAATGAAGCAACGAAAGTCAAACGGCAAAAGAAACAGGCTTCGTTTACTATCTGAATCTAGGGCAATTTTTACAGAGGCAAAAACTTGTTTGAGTTGGTTAGACTGAAAGAGGGTTTCGATACGAAACTCCAGGCGCTTGAATCGCCTGATTCCGACAAACGAGCGAAAAGTTAAACTAAAACGAACATCGGATCAGAAATCGCGATCAGAAAATCGCGGATTTAATCCGAGAAAAGAAAAACGACGAGCAGGTTAATGAACGAATGTTCGTTAATAGGAACTAAGCGATGAACGTGTTCGTTAAAATGAATGGACGAGCGAACGCTCGCTAAATAAATAAACCGGAGAAAACCGATCTATTTAAAAAAACGAAAACTAGGGTTTAAAAAAAACCGAAACGGCTTTTCTCAAAAAACCCGGGGCGGCGGCTACCTCGGCTCAGGGCGGCGGCGAGGCTCCGGCGGGTGGCGGATGGTGCGGGGTGACGGCTCCGACGCGGCGGCGGGACGGCAGGCTGCGCGGGGCGGCGGCTGTGGCGCAGCGGCGACGGCAGGCGGCACGGGCAGCGTGCGGCGGTGGGTGTGGGGAGGCGGGGCGGGTGTGGGGCTGCAGGGGGGCGGTGGCGGGGTTATAAAGGGGGGAGGCGGCGTCTTGGGGGAGGGGTCGGCCTTGGGAGGCGGGTCCTCCCCTGACTCGGGCGCCGGCGGCGGTCGGGACTCCTGTCCCGACCTGGCGGGAGGCGGCGGCGGCTGGCTGGGCCGACCTGCTCAGCTGGGCCCTTGGCCCAGTCGGGCGCGCGGTCTCTTTTTTTAAACAATTTCGCCGTGACTAAAAAAATCTAGAGAAATAAATAGAATTCTAAAAATGCCAAAACAAATTTTCACCGTCTAAATAAAATATTTAGAACAGGATGAACATTTTCTTGGCCCTAAATGCAATTTTTTGAAAACGTGCAATTTTTCCTAAATTCAAATAAAATAGCAAATAAAACCAAAATAAAATATTATTTGATTTTTTATTAAATCCCCAATATTTTTATATTTTGGGAAAGTCATTTTATTCCCACTCTCATAATTTTCATAGTAGAAATCATTGAAGATAAAATAAATAAAATCAAATGATCCTATTTTCAAAATTTGAGAAAACTCAAATATGAAAATAACGAAATCCCCAACTCTCTATGAGGGTCCTTGAGTTGCGTGAAATTTCTAGGATCAACCAAATGCAATAAAATATGATATGCAATGATGATCTATTGTATAACATTCCAAATCGAAAATTTGGGATGTTACAGCTATGTATCACCATGATCTTGCATGTGCGTAGGAATTTTTTAGAAATTACTACGTTACCCAGCAGTGGTATCGGAGCCAGGTTTTATGCGTTGATGTATGCACGAGTAGAACACAAGTGAGTTGTGGGCGATACAAGTCATACTGCTTACCAGCATGTCATACTTTGGTTCGGCGGTATTGTTGGATGAAGCGGGCCGGACAGACATTATGCGTACGCTTACGCGAGACTGGTTCTACCAACGTGCTTTGCACACAGGTCGCTGGCGGGTGTTAGTTTCTCCAACTTTAGTTGAACCGAGTGTGGCTACGCTCGGTCCTTGAGAAGGTTAAAACAACACTAACTTGACGAACTATCGTTGTGGTTTTGATGCATAGGTAAGAACGGTACTTGCTCAGCCCGTAGCAGCCACGTAAAACTTGCAACAACAAAGTAGAGGACGTCTAACTTGTTTTTGCAGGGCATGTTGTGATGTGATATGGTCAAGGCATGATGCTATATTTTATTGTATGAGATGATCATGTTTTGTAACCAAGTTATCGGCAATTGGCAGGAGCCATATGGTTGTCGCTTTATTGTATGCAATGCAATCGCCCTGTAATGCTTTACTTTATCACTAAGTGGTAGCGATAGTCGTAGAAGCATAAGTTGGCGAGACGACAACGATGCTACGATGGAGATCAAAGTGTCACGCCGGTGACAATGGTGATCATGACGGTGCTTCAGAGATGAAGATCACAAGCACAAGATGATGATGGCCATATCATATCACTATATTGATTGCATGTGATGTTTATCTTTTATGCATCTTATCTTGCTTTGATTGTCGGTAGCATTATAAGATGATCTCTCACTAAATTATCAAGGTATAAGTGTTCTCGCTGAGTATGCACCGTTGCGAAAGTTCTTCGTGCTGAGACACCACGTGATGATCGGGTGTGATAGGCTCTACGTTCAAATACAACGGGTGCAAAACAGTTGCACATGCGGAATACTCAGGTTAAAATTGACGAGCCTAGCATATGCAGATATGGCCTCGGAACACTGAGACCGAAAGGTCGAGCATGAATCATATAGTAGATATGATCAACATAGTGATGTTCACCATTCAAACTACTCCATCTCACATGATGATCGGACATGGTTTAGTTGATCTGGATCACGTGGTCACTTAGAGGATTAGAGGGATGTCTATATAAGTGGGAGTTCTTAAGTAATATGATTAATTGAACTTAAATTTATCATGAACTTAATACCTGATAGTTTTTTGCTTGTCTATGTTGATTCTAGATAGATGGCTCGTGATGTTGTTCCGTTGAATTTTAATGCATTCCTTGAGAAAGTAAAGTTGAAAGATGATGGTAGCAATTACACGGACTGGGTCCATAACTTGAGGATTTTCCTCATTGCTGCACAAAACAATTACGTCCTGGAAGCACTGCTGGGTGCCAGGCCTGCTTCAGATGCTGCTGACAACGTTAAGAACGTTTGGCAGAGTAAAGCTGATGACTACTCGATAGTTCAGTGTGCCATGCTTTACGGCTCAAAATTGGGACTTCAACGACGTTTTGAACGTCATGGAGCATATGAGATGTTCCAGGAGTTGAAGTGAATATTTCAAGCAAATGCCCGGATTGAGAGATATGAAGTCTCCAATAAGTTCTATAGCTGCAAGATGGAGGAGAATAGTTCTGCCAGTGAACATATACTCAAAATGTCTGGGTATCATAATCACTTGAATCAACTGGGAGTTAATCTTCCTGTTGATAGTGTCATTGACAGAGTTCTTCAATCACTGCCACCAAGCGACAAAAGCTTCGTCATGAACTATAATATGCAAGGGCTGAATAAGACAATTCCCGAGCTCTTCACAATGCTAAAGGCTGCAGAGGTAGAAATCAAAAAGGAGCATCAAGTGTTGATGGTCAACAAGACCACTAGTTTCAAGAAAAAGGGTAAAGGGAAGAAGAAGGGGAACTTCAAGAAGAAGGGCAAACAAGTTGCTACTCAAGAGAAGAAACCCAAGTCTGGTCCTAAGCCTGAAACTGAGTGCTTCTACTGCAAACAGACTGGTCACTGGAAGCGGAACTACCCCAAGTATTTGGCGGATAAGAAGGATGGCAAGGTGAACAAAGGTATATGTGATATACATGTTATTGATGTGTACCTTACTAATGCTTGCAGTAGCACCTGGGTATTTGATACTGGTTTTGTTGCTAATATTTGCAACTCGAAATAGGGACTACGGATTAAGCGAAGATTGGCTAAGGACGAGGTGACGATGTGCGTGGCAAATGGTTCCAAAGTCGATGTGATCGCAGTCGGCACACTACCTCTACATCTACCTTCGGGATTAGTTTTAGACCTAAATAATTGTTATTTGGTGCCAGCGTTGAGCATGAACATTATATCTGGATCTTGTTTGATGTGAGACGGTTATTCATTTAAATCAGAGAATAATGGTTGTTCTATTTATATGAGTAATACCTTTTATGGTCATGCACCCTTGAAGAGTAGTCTATTCTTATTAAATCTCGATAGTAGTGATACACATATTCATAACATTAAAGCCAAAAGATGCAGAGTTGATAATGATAGTGCAACTTATTTGTGGCACTACCGTTTAGGTCATATTGGTGTGAAGCGCATGAAGAAACTCCATACTGATGGACTTTTGGAACCAATTGATTATGAATCACTTGGTACTTGCGAACCGTGCCTCATGGGCAAGATGACTAAAACGCCGTTCTCCGAAACTATGGAGCGAGCAACAGATTTGTTGGAAATCATACATACAGATGTATGTGGTCCGATGAATGTTGAGGCTCGCGGCGGGTATCGTTATTTTCTCACCTTCACAGATGATTTAAGCATATATGGGTATAACTACTTAATGAAACATAAATCTGAAACATTTGAAAAGTTCAAAGAATTTCAGAGTGAAGTTGAAAATCATCGTAACAAGAAAAAAGTTTCTATGATCTGATCGTGGAGGAGAATATTTGAGTTATGAGTTTGGTCTTCATTTGAAACAATGCGGAATAGTTTCGCAACTCACGCCACCCGGAACAACACATCGTAATGGTGTGTCCGAACGTTGTAATCGTACTTTACTAGATATGGTGCGATCTATGATGTCTCTTACTGATTTACTACTATCATTTTGGGGTTATGCTTTAGAGACGGCTGCGTTCACGTTAAATAGGGCAGCATCAAAATCCGTTGAGACGACGCCTTATGAACTGTGGTTTGGCAAGAAACCAAAGTTGTCATTTCTTAAAGTTTGGGGCTGTGATGCTTATGTGAAAAAACTTCAACCTGATAAGCTCGAACCCAAATCGGAGAAATGTGTCTTCATAGGATACCCAAAGGAAACTATTGGGTACACCTTCTATCACAGATCTGAAGGCAGAACGTTTATTGCAAAATATGGATCCTTTCTAGAGAAGGAGTTTCTCTCAAAAGAAGTGAGTGGGAGGAAAGTAGAACTTGATGAGGTAACTGTACCTGCTCCCTTATTGGAAAGTAGTTCATCACAGAAACCGGTTCCTGTGACACCTACACCAATTAGTGAGGAAGTAAATGATCATGATCATGAAACTTCAGATCAAGTTGTTACTGAACCTCATAGGTCAACCAGAGTAAGATCCGCACCAGAGTGTTACGGTAATCCTGTTCTGGATGTTATGTTGCTAGACCATGACGAACCTACGTACTATGAAGAAACGATGGTGAGCCCAGATTCCGCAAAATGGCTTGAGGCCATGAAATCTGAGATGGGATCCATGTATGAGAACAAAGTGTGGACTTTGGTTGATTTGCCCAATGATCAGCAAGCTATTGAAAATAAATGGATCTTCAAGAAGAAGACTGACGCTGGCGGTATTACTGTCTATAAAGCTCGACTTGTTGCAAAAGGTTTTCGACAAGTTCAAGGGATTGACTACGATGAGACTTCCTCACCCGTAGCGATGCTTAAGTCTGTCCAAATCATGTTAGCAATTGCTGCATTTTATGATTATGAAATTTGGCAAATGGATGCCAAAACTGCATTCGTGAATGGATTTCTGGAAGAAGAGTTGTATATGATGCAACCGGAAGGTTTTGTTGATCCAAAGGGAGCTAACAAAGTGTGCAAGCTCCAACGATCCATTTATGGACTGGTGCAAGCCTCTCAGAGTTGAAATAAATGTTTTGATAGTGTGATCAAAGCATATGGTTTTATACAGACTTTTGGAGAATCTTGTATTTACAAGAAAGTGAGTGGGAGCTCTGTAGCATTTCTGATATTATATGTGGATGACATATTGTTGATTGGAAAAGATATAGAATTTCTGGATAGCATAAAAAGATATTTGAATAATAGTTTTTCAATGAAAGACCTCGGTGAAGCTGCTTATATATTGGGCATCAAGATCTATAGAGATAGATCGAGACGCTTAATTGGACTTTCACAAAGCACATACTTTGACAAAGTTCTGAAGAAGTTCAAAATGGATCAAGCAAAGAAAGGGTTCTTGCCTGTGTTACAAGGTGTGAAGTTGAGTAAGACTCAATGCCCGACCACTCCAGAAGATAGAGAGAAAATGAAAGATGTTCCCTATGCTTCAGCCATAGGCTCTATCATGTATGCAATGTTGTGTACCAGACCTGATGTGTGCCTTGCTATTAGTTTAGCAGGGAGGTACCAAAGTAATCTAGGAGTGGATCACTAGACAGCGGTCAAGAACATCCTGAAATACCTGAAAAGGACGAAAGATATGTTTCTCATTTATGGAGGTGACAAAGAGCTTGTCGTAAATGGTTACGTCGATGCAAGCTTTGACACTAATCCGAACGATTCTAAATCGCAAACCGGATACGTGTTTTTACTAAACGGTGGAGCTGTCAGTTGGTGTAGTTCTAAACAAAGTGTCGTAGCGGGATCCACATGTGAAGCGGAGTACATAGCTGCTTCAGAAGCAGCAAATGAAGGAGTCTGGATGAAGGAGTTCATATACGATCTAGGTGTCATACCTAGTGCATCGGGTCCAATGAAAATCTTTTGCGACAATACTGGTGCAATTCCTTTAGCAAAGGAATCCAGATTTCACAAGAGAACCTAGCACATCAAGAGACGCTTCAACTCCATCCAGGATCAAGTCCAGGTGGGAGACATAGAGATTTGCAAGATACATACGGATCTGAATGTTGCAGACCCGTTGACTAAGCCTCTTCCACGAGGAAAACATGATCAGCACCAAGGCTCCATGGTTGTTAGAATAATTACTGTGTAATCTAGATTATTGACTCTAGTGCAAGTGGGAGACTGAAGGAAATATGCCCTAGAGACAATAATAAAGTTATTATTTATTTCCTTATATAATGATAAATGTTTATTATTCATGCTAGAATTGTATTAACCGGAAACATGATACATGTGTGAATACATAGACAAACAAAGTGTCACTAGTATGCCTCTACTAGACTAGCTCATTAATCAAAGATGGTTATGTTTCCTAGCCATAGACATGAGTTTTCATTTGATTAACGGGATCACATCATTAGGAGAATGATGTGATTGACTTGACGCATTTCGTTAGCTTAGCACTTGATCGTTTAGTTTGTTGCTATTGCTTTCTTCATGACCTATACATGTTCCTATGACTATGAGATTATGCAACTCCCGTTTAGCGGAGGAACACTTTGTGTGCTACCAAACGTCACAACGTAACTAGGTGATTATAAAGATGCTCTACAGGTGTCTCCAAAGGTACTTGTTGGGTTGGCATATTTCGAGATTGGGATTTGTCACTCCGATTGTCGGAGAGGTATCTTTGGGCCCACTCGGTAATACACATCACTCAAGCCTTGCAAGCATTGTAACTAATGAGTTAGTTGCAGGATGATTATTACAGAACGAGTAAAGAGACATGTCGGTAACGAGATTGAACTAGGTATTAAGATACCGACGATCGAAACTCGGGCAAGTAACATACCGACGACAAAGGGAACAACGTATGTTGTTATGAGGTTTGACCGATAAAGATCTCATAGACACAACAATTAATCTCTTAGATCTTTTAGCCATGTGCGGTGCCCCCCTCCACCATAATCCACCTCGGTCATATCGTAGCGGTGCTTAGGCGAAGCCCTGCGTCGGTAGAACATCATCGTCGTCACCAGGCCGTCGTGCTTACAAAACTCTCCCTCAAAGCTCAGCTGGATCGGAGTTCGAGGGACGTCATCGAGTTGAATGTGTGCGGAACTCGGAGGTGTCGTGCGTTTGGTGCTTGATCGGTCGGATCGCGAAGACATACGACCACATCAACCGTGTTGTGCTAACGCTTCCGCTTTCGGTCTATGAGGCTACGTGGACACACTCTCCCCTCTCGTTGCTATGTATCACCATAATCTTGCGTGTGCGTAGGATTTTTTTTTTTGAAATTACTATGTTACCCAACAGTTGATCCCTTGGATGGCCTCGAAGCATCGCAACGATTGTGTCTTCAATGCTGCAACCCCATCGACTAGCGTCTTGGTTGCAAATATCAAAGAAGAAGCTGTGCTCTGGGCGACCACGGGTGCTCGAGGCTTGCGTGTCATCCTGCCACAGACCTGGGACGTCCACTGATGTTATTTTGTGTTCTCGTCTGTACTGGTACCTCGTAGGGGGATGTAACAAACTATCTCTCTCTTTTCAATATAATGAAACGCAAAAGCCTTTTTGCGTTTTCTCGAAACACTACCACATGAATACAATCCAGGGGTGCGTTGTAGCCTTGTAGGACGTGGGGGGAAGAAAGGGGTGGATGGACAAAAAATGTTTGTTGTCACTGCAGCTTGGGAGCACCATGGGGAGCGAAATCTAGGCAATTGGCCCCACCCTGATCGAGCATGAACAGCAGTCGATGGATACGGCGGCTGTCGCGGTGCACTAATGAATTTGTTGTCGTCCCTGGAGAACTTGGGTTACGAACACACTGCCATTACATGATTTAAATGTGATTCAGTTCTATACAAAATATAAAAAAATGATACGCCTCGTTTTGTTGATTGCCACATGATTGTATACTACTGTGCAAAAAATTGAGAACTATTTTGTTTGTGCCAAGTAAACTGATGGCAATAAATCTTATATCAATATCAAAGGAGACCGAAAAACACATGTTTTAATTAAAAGATGCTTACAACCAGATATTAGTATGAAATCATTGTTGGGGATCGTAGTAGAAATTCAAAATTTTCTACGCATCACCAAGATCAATCTATGGAGTAATCTAGCAACGAGGGGAAGGAGAGTGCATCTACATACCCTTGTAGATCACTAAGCGGAAGCGTTCAAGTGAATGGGGTTGATGGAGTCATACTCGTCGTGATCCAAATCACCGATGATCCTAGTGCCGAACGGACGGCACCTCCGTGTTCAACACACGTACAGCCCGGTGAAGTCTCCTACGCCTTGATCCAGCAAGGGGAGAAGGAGAGGTTGGGAAAGACTCCATCCAGCAGCAGCATGACGGCGTGGTGGTGGTGGAGGAGCGTGGTACTCCAGCAGGGCTTCGCCAAGCACCGCAAGAGACGAGGAGGGAGAGGGGTAGGGCTGTGCCAAGAAGGAGATGTTCTCGTGTGTATGGCAGCCCAAAACCCCACTATATATAGGGGAAAGGGAGGGGCTGCGCCCCCACCTAGGTTTCCACCCCTAGGGGTGGCAGCCAGCCCTAGATCCCATCTATGGGGGGCGTCCAAGGGGGGAGAGAGGGGGGCGCATCACTAGGTGGGCCTTAGGCCCATCTGAGCCTAGGGTTTCCCCCTTTTCCCTTCTCTCTTCGCCTTGGGCCCTGATGGGGGGCGCACCAGCCCACCTGGGGCTGGTCCCCTCTCACACTTGGCCCACGCAACCCTCTGGGGCAGGTAGCCCCACCTGGTGGACCCTCGGGACCCTCCCGGTGGTCCCGGTACGTTACCGATAGCACCCGAAACTTTCCCGGTGACCAAAACAGGACTTCCCATATATAAATCTTTACCTCCGGACCATTCCGGAACTCCTCGTGACGTCCGGGATCTCATCCGGGACTCCGAACAACATTCGGTAACCACGTATATCTATTCCCTATAACCCTAGCGTCATCGAACCTTAAGTGTGTAGATCCTACGGGTTCGGGAGTCATGTAGACATGACCGAGACAACTCTCCGGTCAATAACCAACAGTGGGATCTGGATACCCATGTTGGCTCCCACATGCTCCACGATGATCTCATCGGATGAACCACGATGTCGAGGATTCAATCAATCTCGTATTCAATTCCCTTTGTCTAGCGGTACGATACTTGCCCGAGATTCGATCGTCGGTATCCCGATACCTTGTTCAATCTCGTTACCGGCAAGTCTCTTTACTCGTTCCGTAACACATCATCCCGTGATCAACTCCTTGATCACATTGTGCATATTATGATGATGTCCTACAGAGTGGGCCCAGAGATACCTCTCCATTTACACGGAGTGACAAATCCCAGTCTCAATTCGTGCCAACCCAATAGATACTTTCGGAGATACCTGTAGTGTACCTTTATAGCCACCCAGTTACGTTGTGACGTTTGGCACACCCAAAGCACTCCTACGGTATCCAGGAGTTGCACAATCTCATGGTCTAAGGAAATGATACTTGACATTAGAAAAGCTTTAGCATACGAACTACACGATCTTTGTGCTAGGCTTAGGATTGGGTCTTGTCCATCACATCATTCTCCTAATGATGTGATCCCATTATCAACGACATCCAATGTCCATGGTCAGGAAACCCTAACCATCTATTGATCAATGAGCTAGTCAACTAGAGGCTTACTAGGGACATGGTGTTGTCTATGTATCCACACATGTATCTGAGTTTCCTATCAATACAATTCTAGCATGGATAATAAACGATTATCATGAACAAGGAAATATAATAATAACCAATTTATTATTGCCTCTAGGGCATATTTCCAACAGTCTCCCACTTTCACTAGAGTCAATAATCTAGTTCACATTGCCATGTGATTAACACTCACAGGTCACATCGCCATGTGACCAACATCCAAGAGTCTACTAAACTCAATGATCTAGTTCACGTCACTATGTGATTAACACTCAAAGAGTTCTGGGTTTGATCATGTTATGCTTGTGAGAGAGGTTGTAGTCAACGGGTCTTGCCATATTCAGATCCCTATGTATTTCGCAAAACTTTATGTCATATCATAGATGCTGCTACGACGTTCCACTTGGAGCTATTCCAAATTGTTGCTCCATTATACGTATTCGGTATCTCTACTCAGAGCTATCCGGATAGGTGTTAAGCTTGCATCGACGTAACTCTTCATGTCGAACTCTTTATCACCTCCATAACCGAGAAACATTTTCTTATTCCTCTAAGGATAATTTTGACCGCTATCTGGTGATCTACTCCTAGATCACCTTTGTACCCTCTTGCCAGACATGTGGCAAGGCACACATGAGGTGCGGTACTCAGCATGGCATACCGTATAGAGCCTATGACAAGAGCATAGGGGATGACCTTCGTCCTTCCTCTTTCTTCTGCCGTGGTCAATCTTTGAGTCTTACTCAACTTCACACCTTACAACTCAGGTGAGAACCCCTTCTTTGACTGATCTACTTTGAACTCTTTCAAAAACATGTCAAGGTGTGCGTTCTTTGAAAGTATCATCAGGCGTCTTGATCTATTTCTATAGATCTTGATGCCCAATATGTAAGCAACTTTATCCAGGTCTTCCTTTGAAAATCACTCTTCAAACAACCGTTTATGCTTTCCAGAAATTCTACATTATTTCAGATCAACAATATTTCATCCACATATACTTATCAGAAATATTGTAGTGCTCCCACTCACTTTCTTGTAAATACAAGTTTCTAGCAAACATTGTATAAACCTAAAAGCTTTGATCACTCCATCAAAGCATATATTCCGATTCTGAGATGCTTGCTCTAGTCCATAGAAGGATCGCTAGAGCCAGCATGCCTTTTAGCATCTTAGGATCGACAAAACCTTTTATTGTATCACATACAACTTTTTCTTACGAAAACTGGTAAGAAAACTTGTTTTGACATCCATTTGTCAGATTTCATAATCGAAAAACACAGCTAATGCTAACATGATTCCGACGGACTTAAGCATCGCTACGGGTGAGAAATTCTCATCGTAGTCAACTCCTTGAACTTGTGAAAAGACTCTTTCCCACAAGTCGAGCTTCATAGAAGGTAACATTACTGCCCATGTCCGTCTTCTTCTCAAAGATCCATTTATCTCGATGGCTTGCCGATCAACGGGCAAGTCCACCAAAGTCCATACATGGATCCTATCTCGGATTTCATGGTTTCTAACCATTTGTCGGAATACGGGCCCACCATCGTTTCTCCATAGCTCGTAGGTTCATTGTTGTCTAACAACATGATATCTAAGACAGGATTACCGTACCACTTAGGAGTAGTACATATCCTTGTCGACCTACGAGGTTCGATAGCAACTTGATTCGAAGCTTCATGATCACTATCATTAACTTCCTATTCAACAGACGTAGGCTCCACAGAAAACATCTTTCTGTGTTGCATCACTCTCTAGTTGAAATAAAGGTTCGACAACCTCATCAAGTTCTATCTTCCTCCCACTCAATTCTTTTGAGAGAAACTCCTTCTCGAGAAAGGACTCGCTCTTAGTGACAAACAATTTGTCCTCGGATCTGAGATAGAAGGTATACCCTACTGTCACCTTTGGGTATCCTATGAAGATGTGTTTGTCTGCTTTGGGTTCGAGCTTCTCTGGCTGAAGCCTTAAGCATCGCAGCCCCAAACATTAAGAAACGACAACTTTGGTTTCTTGACAAACCAATGTTCATACGACGTCGTCTCAACGGACTTAGATGGTGTCCTATCTAAAGTGAATGCAGTTGTCTCTAACGCATAACCACAAAATGAAAATGGTAGATTGGTAAGAGACATCATAGATCGCACCATATCTCATAGTGTTCGATTACGACGTCCGGATACACCATTACCTTGTGGTGTTCCAGGTGGCTTCAACTGTGAAACAATTCCACAATGTCTTAAGTGATTGCCAAACTCATAACTCAGAAAATCCCCTTTTGATCAGATCGTAGGAACATGATCTTATTGTTATGATGATTCTTAACTTCACTCTGAAATCGCTTGAACTTTTCAAACATTTCAGACTTGTGCTTCATTAAGTAGATATACCTATATCTACTCAAATCGTCAGTGAAGATGAGAAAATAGCGATATCCACTGCACGCTTCAATTCTCATTGGATCACACGCATCAGCATGCATGATCTCCAACAAGTCACTTGCCCGTTTCATTGTACCTGAAAACGGGGTCTTAGTCATCCTGCCCATGAGGCATGGCTCGCATGTGTCAAGCGATTCAAAATCAAGTGACTCCAAACATCCATCGACATGGAGTTTCTTCATGCATCTTACACCAATATGACTTAAGCGGCAGTGCCACGAGAAAGTGGTACTATCATTATTAACTCTACATCTTTTGGCGTGAACATGTGTATTACCACGACCGAGATTCAATGAACCATTCACATAGGGTGCATGACCATGAAAGGTATCATTCATGTAAACAGAATAACCATTATTCTCTAACTTAAATGAATGACCGTATTGCAATGAACATGATCTAATCATATTCATGCTCAACGTAGACACCTGATAACATTTATCTAGGTTCAATACTAATCCCGAAGGCAGATGGAGCGTGCGATGGTGATCTCATCAACTTTGGAAATACTTCCAACACACATCGTCACCTCGCCCTTAGCCAGTCTCCGTTTAGTCCGTAGCTTTTGCTTCAAGTCACCAGTAATAGCAACTGAACCGGTATCCAATACCCAGGTGCTACCAGGAGTACTAGCGAGGTACACATTAATAACACGTATATACTTTGTTGAAGTTGCCAGCCTTCTTATCTACCATGCATTTGGGGTAATTCCGCTACCAGTGACCGTCCCCTTTACAATAGAAGCACTTAGTCTCGGGTTTGGGTTCAACCTTGGGTTCCTTTACTGGAGCGGCAACTGGTTTGCCATCCATGAAGTTTCCCTTCTAGCCCTTGCCCTTCTTGAAACCAGTGGTCTTATTAAACCATCAACACTTGATGCTCCTTCTTGATTTCTACCTTTTGCGGTCTTAAGCACCGCGAACAGCTCCGGGATCAACTCCATCCCTTGCATGTCATAGTTCATCACGAAGGTCTAGTAGCTTAGTGATAGTGGCTAGAGAACTCTATCAATCACTATCTTATCTGGAAGTTTAACTCCCACTTGATTTAAGTGATTGTAGCACCCAGACATTCTGAGCACATGCTCACTAGCTGAGCTATTCTCCTCCATCTTGTTGGCAAAAGAACTTGTCAGAGGTCTCACACCTCTCAACATGGGCATGAGCCTGAAATCCCAATTTCAGCTCTTGGAACATCTCATATGTTCTGTGGCGTTCAAAACGTCATTGGAATCCCGATTCTAAGCCGTAAAGTATGGTGCACTAAACTATCAAGTAGTCATCAGGATGTGTCTGTCAGGTGTTCACAACATCCACAGACGACGTTGTAGGGGTTTACACATCGAGCGGTGCATCAAAGACGTAAGCCTTCTGTGTAGCAGTGAGGACACTCCTCGGACTACGGACCTAGTCCACATCATTGCTTACAATATCTTTCAACTTGGTCTTTCTCTAGGAACATATTGAAACAGGGAGCTACAATGTGAGCTATTTATCTACAACATATTTGCAAAGACAATTTAGACTATGTTCATGATAATTGAGTTCATTTAATGAACTCCCACTCAGATAGACATCCCTCTAGTCATCTAAGTGAAACATGATCCGAGTCAACTAGGTCGTGTCTGATCATCACGTGAGACGGACTAGTCAACATCGGTGAACATCTTCATGTTGATCGTATCTTCTATACGACTCATGCTCGACCTTTCGGTCTTCCGTGTTCCGAGGCCATGTTTGTACATGCTAGGCTCGTCAATTCAACCTAAGTGTTTTTGCTGTGTAAATCAGGCTTACACCCGTTGTATTCGAACGTTAGAATCTATCACACCCG
Organism: Triticum urartu; assembly: GCF_056163025.1. Lineage (NCBI taxonomy): Eukaryota > Viridiplantae > Streptophyta > Magnoliopsida > Poales > Poaceae > Triticum > Triticum urartu. The sequence continues at coordinate 270,225,427 of NC_141873.1, forward strand.
ATCATCACGTGGTGCTTCGAAACGACGAACCTTCGCAACGGTGCACAGTTAGGGGGAACACTTCTCTTGAAATTTTAGTGAGGGATCATCTTATTTAAGCTACCGTCGTTCTAAGCAAATAAGATGTAAAACATGATAAACATCACATGCAATCAAATAGTGACATGATATGGCCAATATCATTTTGCTCCTTTTGATCTCCATCTTCGGGGCTCCATGATCATCGTTGTCACCGGCATGACACCATGATCTCCATCATCATGATCTCCATCATCGTGTCTTCTTGAAGTTGTCTCGTCATCTATTACTTCTACTACTATGGCTAACGCTTTAGCAATAAAGTAAAGTAATTACATGACGTTTATGTTGACACGCAGGTCATAAATAAATAAAGACAACTCTTATGGCTCCTGCCGGTTGTCATACTCATCGACATGCAAGTCGTGATTCCTATTACAAGAACATGATCAATCTCATACATCACATATATCATTCATCACATCCTTTTGGCCATATCACATCACAAGGCATATGCTGCAAAAACAAGTTAGACGTCCTCTAATTGTTGTTGCAAGTTTTTACGTGGCTGCTATAGGTTTCTAGCAAGAGCGTTTCTTACCTACGCGAAAACCACAACGTGATATGCCAATTTCTATTTACCCTTCATAAGGACCGTTTTCATCGAATCCGATCCGACTAAAGTGGGAGAGACAGACACCCACTAGCCACCTTATGCAACTAGTGCATGTCAGTCGGTGGAACCAGTCTCACGTAAGAGTATGTGTAAGGTCGGTCCGGGCCGCTTCATCCCACGATGTCGCCGAATCAAGATAAGACTAGTAATGGCAAGCAAATTGACAAAATCAACGCCCAGAACAACTTGTGTTCTACTCATGCATAGAAACTACGCATAGACCTAGCTCATGATGCCACTGTTGGGGATCGTAGCAGAAATTCAAAATTTTCTACGCATCACCAAGATCAATCTATGGAGTAATCTATCAATGAGGGGAAGGAGAGTGCATCGTACTCGTCGTGATCCAAATCACCGATGATCCTAGTGCCGAACGGACGGCACCTCCGTGTTCAACACACATACAGCCCGGTGACGTCTCCTACGCCTTGATCCAGCAAGGGGAGAAGGAGAGGTTGGGGAAGACTCCATCCAGCAGCAGCACGACGGCGGGGTGGTGGTGGAGGAGCGTGGTACTCCAGCAGGGCTTCGCCAAGCACCGCAAGAGACGAGGAGGGAGAGGGGTAGGGCTGCGCCAAGAAGGAGATGTTCTCGTGTGTATGGCAGCCCAAAACCCCACTATATATAGGGGAAAGGGAGGGGCTGCGCCCACACCTAGGTTTCCACCCCTAGGGGTGGCGGCCAGCCCTAGATACCATCTAGGGGGGCGGCCAAGGGGGGAGAGAGGGGGGCGCACCACTAGGTGGGCCTTAGGCCCATCTGAGCCTAGGGTTTCCCCCTTTTTCCTTCTCTCTTTGCCTTGGGCCCTAGTGGGGGGCGCACCAGCCCACCTGGGGCTGGTCCCCTCTCACACTTGGCCCACGCAACCCTCTGGGGCAGGTAGCCCCACCTGGTGGACCCCCGGGACCCTCCCGGTGGTCCCGGTACGTTACCGATAGCACCCGAAACTTTCCCGGTGACCAAAACAGGACTTCCCATATATAAATCTTTACCTCCGGACCATTCCGGAACTCCTCGTGACGTTTGGGATCTCATCCGGGACTCCGAACAACATTCAGTAACCACGTATATCTATTCCCTATAACCCTAGAGTCATCGAACCTTAAGTGTGTAGACCCTACGGGTTCGGGAGTCATGCAGACATGACCGAGACAACTCTCTGGTCAATAACCAACAGCGGGATCTGGATACCCATGTTGGCTCCCACATGCTCCACGATGATCTCATCGGATGAACCACGATGTCGAGGATTCAATCAATCTCGTATTCAATTCCCTTTGTCTAGCGGTACGATACTTTTCCGAGATTCGATCGTCGGTATCCTGATACCTTGTTCAATCTCGTTACCGGCAAGTCTCTTTACTCGTTCCGTAACACATCATCCCGTGATCAACTCCTTGATCACATTGTGCACATTATGATGATGTCCTACCGAGTGGGCCCAGAGATACCTCTCCGTTTACACGGAGTGACAAATCCCAGTCTCGATTCGTGCCAACCCAACAGATACTTTCGGAGATACCTGTAGTGTACCTTTATAGCCACCCAGTTATGTTGTGACGTTTGGCACACCCAAAGCACTCCTACGGTATCTGGGAGTTGCACAATATCATGGTCTAAGGAAATGATACTTGACATTAGAAAAGCTTTAGCATACGAACTACACGATCTTTGTGCTAGGCTGAGGATTGGGTCTTGTCCATCACATCATTCTCCTAATGATGTGATCCCGTTATCAACGACATCCAATGTCCATGGTCAGGAAACCGTAACCATCTATTGATCAACGAGCTAGTCAACTAGAGGCTTACTAGGGACATGGTGTTGTCTATGTATCCACACATGTATCTGAGTTTCCTATCAATACAATTCTAGCATGGATAATAAACGATTATCATGAACAAGGAAATATAATAATAACCAATTTATTATTACCTCTAGGGCATATTTCCAACAATCATGTGGTAGAGCCAAAAATTAAATGATATATGTTACAAGCTAGCAAAATAAAAACAAAAGAAACATAATCCGAGTGCATAATAGCAAGTTTCGGTCCCATCCATGTTAAGACATGAATAACCTGGTTCATTCCTTCTCTCCTCAGATGTTAAGACATAATATTACTTGAAATGTGGTAGGTGCAGCATAGCGAGAGAAAATAATGTGATATATTTCTAAAAAATAATGGAAAGTATCAATTGGACTCCTCAGAATGGGAAAGATCCTAATCCCCAAGGATTAAATACAAGCAACAAAATATTATCATAACAAACAAATTTTATTACACATGCAAAACCACTACAACTTTCAAAGTATACAATTAAATTTTATTTTATTTTTTATTGTTGTACGTACGCAAAACTGGGCAAAGCGTTTTATAGACTTGTGGTACATCTTGTAGTCTTTTTAGTGATGCGTCCTCAAAAGTATAGAAATTAACAAAAGGTCGGCATGCCTGCACATTGGCGGAGGCAGGATTACTAAGATTAGGATGTTGTGGAGGGCCCAGTTAGAGAAAAAAACAAATCAAAAAAGCAAAAAACATTCAAGAGCACTCATTATTTACTATTTTGCAAAAAACATCAATTTTGTTCTCATTTAATGAGAGCAATCTCCATTTCTTCTCTCTAAGTGCTAAACAGGCAATGAGACATGTGTGAATGAAAAATAAACATACATGGTAGATATAAACTTTAACCGTTGGATATGTTTGTTCACTTATATGATCACAATAAGTAAACGTATCTTTGGTGTCCATAAATAAAGAAAAACATATCATGTGCTGAAGTATATGCTAATTATGAAATAAATGACAATCATGTCATCAGATATGATAAGCACACAAGCAAAAGATAAAAGGAATGGCATGCCATGATATCTCTAGCCAATTTCTCTTGTTAATACCTGGAAGAAGAATCTGCTTGGTCTCTTTCAGTTGTGCCTCCAACTTTATTCTGTGAAAACGGTGTAGAGTTTGGACCAGATTCACTGGGAGCATAAGAGAAGTCGTGAGTAAATGATTTTTACCCATGCAGTAGTTAAAACATGGTCCTATTGATCAGTTCTAAGATGAAGCCCCGCTACCTGGTGTTGCTACCTAAAAGGCCACCTAAAATGATCATGGAGAACATTCTATTGATCCTTCTATTTTATAGAATGACATCAAGAAGTAACTTCCTGGAATGGTATGATAGTTCTAGTACTTAGAAATCTATTGCCCTTTTCATTTTCTAGGCATATATTTTATCACATACAACCTGATCCTTCTATTTTCTGTACAAGAAAACTGAATTCCAGTTTGAATCAGATTTATCATCATATTCCAATAGTAAAAATGAATTTTGAACAAACAATAGAAAAGCAAGCATGACTAAAAGGTATTTTCAAAACAGCATGACCAGAAACCTTGTACACATAGACATCATAAACCTTGCAAATTGCAGCACAACCATAATATTAATATCATTTATGATTTCCAAGAATTACCAAAAAGGAAATCTACATGTATATCCTCATCTATACCTAATATTAAAGGACAGAGATTTTCATAGTTCTGCATACACTATATGTAATTGAAGTGTGTTTTTACATAAGTGGGCCATCGATTTTGTTTCAGGAGGAAGCGCTACTGGGCTAGGCCTACTGCAATTTTTTCCCATCGTTGGAGGAGCAGCCAAAAATATATGCCCGTCAGGTATTCGAACTCCAGACTTCCACCTTTGGGATCGATCGAAGCAGCCAACCGACCTACGTAATGATTTCTGCTAGGAAAAAACGCCGTTGCCCTAGCAAATTTCACCAATTTTTATGTGTTTTCCGAGTTGAAACCAATGAGACGCCTAAATATCAAGGTGAGGAGCGCAGGAAGGAAAGGAACTACAGGAAAAATCTTGCTGCCCTAAGTTACGAAGGGAAGGAAAGGAAAAAGATTGCGCAAACAGACGAAAGGAAATAGAGCCTTGCATGGCCATGAATGAGCCAGGAAGGAAATAAATTAAAGGCTTCATATATGCTAGGAAGGAAAGGGATTTCCGTATGGGCGCCATGCGCCAGGAAAGAAAAATTAAAGAAATTAAAGGTCTTCATGAGAGAGAGAGAGAGAGAATAAAATAAATTAGAGCCTTCATATGTGGCATGAATGAGCCAGGAAGAAATTTACATGCCCATGGGCTAGAAATTGGCATTAATGAGCTGATCCAAGGTTTTGAGTTGAGGCAAACAGGAAAACTTTCATAACACTTAATATTGGCTCTATGCATGAAGATATTAGCATATCGGTGGTCGTTTGTTTCCTATGCAATTTTCATCAAACTGTAGTCTTAGAGTTTTGACCAACCTGGTATCTAGTGTTCATTTGAGTGTTGCAACAATGACATAATAGCAAAAAAAATTGACTGAGTAGTAAATTTATCAGAATTGATTGGTTCATTTTTGTATGTTCGAGTAAGTGGTTAGGCAAATCGTTCATCTATTTCGAAGAATTGATTGGTTTGAAGCATGGTTTTAATCTTTAATGTCTTATTAAAATAGAGGTTTTGAATGTACGGAGTGGGGATTATCAATGCTAATGCTGGATAACATATATAGGCCCTGTTTGGTTCAGCTTTTATCAACGGATTCCGCTGCCGCGTAGCAGAATCTGAACCAAAGGGCGAACCTAGCGGAATCTGATTCCAGAAATCCGCTGCCAAAATCTCAACCAAAAGCGGAAGCAGCCCAGGACATGCTTTCCAAAATCTGATTCCGTTGTGGGCCAAAATCTGAAAAAGCTGTATCAGTTGGTTTGCCAAATGACCTACATCTTTTTCACATCAGATTTTCCACAGCTGTTTCTCCACAGCAGATTTTTCACAGCTGCTTTTAGAAATCCACAGCCGAATCAAACAGGGCCATAATGTGCCAAGGGGTTGAAAGGAGCAGTTGTTATCCAAGGTGGAGAATGGCACCAACGACATGAGCATCGTGTTCTGCAACCCACACAGGCGGCCATGGAAAAGGAGATGAGAGGTGACGTGGGTTTAATCTTTAATGTCGTATTAAAATAGAGGTTTTGAATGTCCGGAGTGCGGATTATTAGTGATAATTGATTTATGGACCTTTGATTTTTTTTTCTCTCTCTACTGTTGCAACGCACGACCATGTTTGCTATAATTATTCTAATTCGGAAAATCCGACGAATGCTCGTGCTTGAGAATTTTGGGAAGTTTTTTATCTCCCGATTCTTGCGCTTTGTATTTTAGTAGGCGAATACAAAGCTATTTTTTCTCCCATCGCAACACACAGACACATTTGCTATAAATATAAAATATTCTGTTTGAATCTAATTCATAATAACAAAAACATATGAGAAAACATAGAATATTTTAGTATGGGTACATGGATTGCAAATAGGATTAAAATCTTTATCTCAAACATATAAATGATTTTCATTACTGCCGATGTTGATATGGTCGCATTATTTATTGCAATAAATTGGATCCACTACTATAGATTAGACTTGAGTCTCAACATCTGTAGTCATGTAGTAATTGATTGGCCTCTCCATAGGTTTTTAGGTTTTTGAGTTTCTCCTCCTGTTGCCATAAAATACAAAGTTTTTCAGCAAATCAATGTACATCAATCGTGTATGTTTCAATCTTTGTTTTTTTAGAGTATGTGAATGCTCATGTTTTTATTGTTTGGGTAAATCACAACACCAACGTTAACCTATTTTTTACGACGAGGAGGAGGACAACTGGCAACACAGGTGAGTGACATGCTGAAATGGAGGATGTGTGCCTATGTGTGTGCCCCTGGGGGCGGGGGGTGCAGTGTTAGGGTTGTGTGATGTTTTGTTTTCGGGAGAGAGTCTCGTGACATACATTTTTTTAAGGAATTGCATCACACTTATGAGGTTAGGAGTGTGTGATGTTTTTTCCTGTTGCAACGCATGGGCATGTGTCCTAGTAACATAAAAAGGAGATATGGGGGCAATGATCATGGTGCCCAGCTGCGATGTATCTGCCATGCTGTCTGCTGTCCCATGTATAACCTCTAAGAATTTTCCATAAGTAACTATGGTAAAATATACCCAGCAAGCTACATGTGTAATATCACTCGAATTTAAACAAATGATAACACAATCTTCAGATGGATAAAATCACATCATCGTTGGATAAAGAATGCCGTTGTCTGAGAGCATGGAAAGTCCTTGACCTGTTTGGAATCATTGAATATTAACAGATGTTTCAGGAAGCAAACCCTAATTTCATTAGTATTTTCAAACCATGCACATCGAAGTCCTTCTCTCTATCATAACTAATCCTAAAAATTAGCATGAATCTAAAATCTTTCGAGGTAGTATGCTAAAGAGAGAGAGAGAGAACAAGGTAATAAACAAAGAACAGTTGCTCCCATTGACTGGTTTTACCTGTAGTCAAATGTAGGGAAATATAATGAAGAGCACTACTAAATCCACAGCGGCGATATCAATTATAGAAGTATCCACCAAGTGGTCGTGTTGAACCTGTAAGCCAAAACATGGGTCAGAAAAGTGAGAGACAGCCAGCAAGTTGGTTAAATTTGAACTCTGCTGTCATAATTTAAGAGTTCAAACTTTACATAAGTGAACTCGAAATGAACTACAGTCTTTTCTTATATAATAACAACAACCTTGACAGCGACTTTTTTCCCATCATGTGCTTTGGCGACATGGACTTGCACAAGAGAAGCACTTGCAAGCGGGACAAGGTCGAATTGTGCAAAAAACTTCACCACCGGGAATAGGGGAAAGCCAAATTTTGTGTCAGAGTTTCTTCTAAACTAAAAACAAGCTGAGCATAAATCTAGGTTCTGATTTAAGGTGAATACTCCATTGGCCAACAACTGAACTAAGCATGCTCATTCTGATTGTGTGGTTTTGCTAATCAATATAGTAACCAAGTTACTTCAATAGGGTGTAGGACAATGATGTAATGCAATGAAGGAACTAACAGTTTGTGGCAATTATCCAATCTCTTTCTTCAAGACTCCGCAGACGTTTTTGTATGAGGAAACTGGGCACCTCTTGAGCATTGAAGCCCTCATCATCTGCACATACACCTGTGGTAGTACAAGCAAACAAGCAGTTGTTCCTCGGCCATAAAATTATGCAATCTTACAACACATGAATCCAAAGTGAATTCAGGCGTATCCTCACAGAGTTAAGAATTTTGTTCCGTACCAGTTGTGCGATGTGCTAACCAAGCTTGATGTAGATGCCACCATTGCAGAAGCAGAGCTCCTGGCACGGTTGGCAGAGAGCCCACCCCGCGTGCGCCCACTTCATAGCAAGGGAGGAGACGTGCGACCGGAGAGGCGAGGGATGCGGGCGCCGCCGCGTTCGCCAGAGCTCGCGCGCGCACGGCCGCGTTCACCGGAGCCTGCCCCGCGTGGACCCACTTCCTGGTTAAGGAGGAGACCTGTGCGTCCGGAGAGGAGAGGGGGAGCGGGCTCTGGCGACCCACTTCGTGGTTAGGGAGGAGACCTGCGACCGGAGTGGCGAGGGATGAGGCCGCCACTGAGTCGCTAGATCGCGCGTGGCGGCTCCCGCGGCCACTCCCGCGACGACCCACGACGAAGGGCGCGACGGGCGTCTCCCGCGGCGTTGCGGCTGGCGGCTCCAGCACCGACAGCGGGGCGGCGAACGGCGCGGGGAGGACGGGCGTGCGGAGGCCCGCCCGTGGTGTGGCATCCGTTTGGAGGGGGAAGGGGTGGGGGAGGTCGTGCGGGCGTTGGGAGGAGGAGGAGGAGAGGGGAGAGGTCGTGCGGGCAGGCGTCGTTGGGAGTGTATTTTTTTAACGGCGATGCAGGTTAGCAAGGATGGATGGATTAGTGGGTTAATGCGTGGCTCAGTGTGTTAAATACGGGAGGATTAAGGGCCATCAGATATTATAGATGGACGGATAAAATTGTTTGGATCTGCCTTCTCTATAGATAGTAGATAGTAGATAGTAGATAGTAGATAGATAGTAGATACGGTTATTCATTCAAGTCAGAAAATAATTGTTGTTCTATTTACATGAATAAAACCTTCTATGGTCATCCATCCAATGTAAATGGTTTATTAAATCTCGATCGTAGTGATACACATATTCATAATATTGATGCCAAAATATGCAAAGTTGATAATGATAGTGCAACATACTTGTGGCACTGCCATTTAGGTCATATTGGTGTAAATCGCATGAAGAAACTCCATGAAGATGGACTTTTGGAATCACTTGATTATGAATCATTTGATACTTGCAAACCATGCCTCATGGGCAAGATGACTAAAACTCCATTTTCTGGAACAATGGAGCGAGCTAATGACTTATTGGAAATAATACATACCGATGTATGTGGTCCGATGAGTGTTGAGGCTCACGGCGGGTATCGTTATTTTCTGACCTTCACAGATGATTGGAGCAAATATGGGTATATCTACTTAATGAAACACAAGTCTCAAACATTTGAAAGGTTCAAAGAATTTCAGAGTGAAGTGGAGAATCATCGTAACAAGAAAATAAAGTTTCTACGATCTGATCGCGAGGCAAATATTTGAGTTACGAGTTTGGCCTTCATTTAAAACAATGTGGAATAGTTTTACAACTCACGCCACCTGGAACACCACAACATAATGGTGTGTCTGAACGTTGTAACCGTACTTTATTAGATATGGTGCGATCTATGATGTCTCTTATCGATTTACCACTATCGTTTTGGGGTTATGCATTAGAGACAGCTACATTCATGTTAAATAGGGCACCATCTAAATCCGTTGAGACAACACCATATGAACTGTGGTTTGGCTATAAACCTAAGCTGTCATTTCTTAAAGTTTGGGGTTGCGACACTTATGACAAAAGGCTTCAACTTGATAAGCTCGAACCCAAATCGGAGAAGTGCATCTTCATAGGATACCCTAAAGAAACAATTGGGTACACCTTCTACCACAAATCCTAAGGCAAGATCTTTGTTGCCAAGAATGGAAACTTTCTAAATAAGGAGTTTCTCTCGAAAGAAGTGAGTGGGAGGTAAGTGGAACTTGATGAGGTAATTGTACCTTCTCTCAATTTGGAAAGTAGCACATCAGAGAAATCCGTTCCCGTGATGCCTACACCAACTAGAGATGAAGCTAATGATGATGATCATGAAACTTCAGATCAAGTTACTACTGGTCCTCGTAGGTCGAACAGAGCACGTTCCGCACCAGAGTGGTATAGTAATCATATTCTAGAAGTCATATTACTAGACCATGACGAACCTACGAACTATGAAGAAGCTATGATGAGCCCAGATTCCAATAAATGGCTCGAGGCCATGAAATGTGATATAGGATCCATGTATGAGAACAAAGTGTGGAGTTTGGTGGACTTGCCCGATGATCGGCAAGCCATTGAGAATAGATGGATCTTCAAGAGGAAGACAGATGCAGATGGTAATGTCACCATCTACAAAGCTCGACTTGTCGTGAAATGTCTTCGACAAGTTTAAGGGGTTGACTATGATGAGACCTTCTCACCCGTAGCGATGCTTAAGTCAGACTGAATCATGTTAGCAATTTACGCATTTTATAATTATGGAATCTGGCAAATGGATGCCAAAACTGCATTCCTTAATGGATATCTCAAAGAAGAGTTGTATATGATGCTATTGGGGATCGTTGTAGAAATTAAAATTTTCTACGCATCACCAAGATCAATCTATGGAGAAACTAGCAATGATATAGAGGAGAGTGCATCTTCATACCCTTGAAGATTGCAATGCGGAAGAGTTGCAAGAACAAGGTTGGAGGAGTCATACACACACCGATTCAGATCGCGGCCAATTCCGATCTAAGCGCCGAACAACGACGCCTCCGCGTTCAACATACGTGCAGCCTGGTGACGTCTCCCGCGCCTTGATCCAGCAAGGAGGAGGGAGAGGTTGGGGAACACAACTCCAGCAGCAGCACGACGGCGTGGTGGTGGTGGAGCAGCTTGGTTTCCAGCAGGGCTTCGCCAAGCACTACGGAGAACGAGGATGTGGAGAGGTAGGGCTATGCCGAGAGAGAGAGAGAGAGAGAGAGAGAGAGAGAGAGAGATTTGTGTCCTTGGCAGCCCCAAAACCCCCACTATTTATAGGAGGAGGGGAGGAGGGTCTGCCCCCTCTAGGGTTCCCACCCCTAGGGGGGGCGGCAGCCCTAGATGGGATGGAGGGGGCGGCCAAGAGGGGGAGAGGGGGGCGCCCTAGGGTGGGCCTTAGGCCCATCTGCGCCTAGGGTTTCCCCCCTTCTCCTGCTAGCTGCGCCTTGGGCCCTGGTGAGAGGCGCACCAGCCCACTCAGGGGTAGGTCCCTTCCCACTCTTGGCCCATGCAAGCCTCCGGGGCTGGTGGCCCCTCCTGGTGGACCGCCGGAACCCTCCGGTGGTCCCTGTACATTACCGGTGACGCCCGAAACACTTCCAGTAGTTCCTATACATTATTATTTACCTCCGGACCATTCCGGAACTCCTCGTGACGTCTAGGATCTCATCCGGGACCCCTAACAACATTCGGTAACCACGTACAAACTTTCCCTATAACCCTAGCGTCATCGAACCTTAAGTGTGTAGACCCTATGGGTTCAGGAGTCATGCAGACATGACCGAGACATCTCTCTGGTCAATAACCAACAGCGGGATCTGGATACCCATGTTGGCTCCTACATGTTCCATGATGATCTTATCGGATGAACCACTATATCGAGGATTCAATCAATCCCGTATACAATTCCCTTTGTCTACCGGTATGATACTTGCCCGAGATTCGATCGTCGGTATCCCTATACCTTGTTCAATCTCGTTACCGGCAAGTCTCTTTTACTCGATCCGTAACACATCATCCCGTGATCAACTCCTTGATCACATTGAGCTCATTATGATGATCTCCTACCGAGTGGGCCCAGAGATACCTCTCCGTCACACGGAGCGACAAATCCAAGTCTCGATTCGTGCCAACCCAACAGACACTTCCGGAGATACCCGTAGTGCACCTTTATAGCCACCCAGTTACGTTGTGATGTTTGGCACACCCAAAGCATTCCTACGGTATCCAGGAGTTGCACAATATCATGGTCTAAGGAAATGATACTTCACATTAGAAAAGCTTTAGCAGACGAACTACACGATCGTGCTATGCTTAGGATTGGGTCGTGTCCATCACATCATTCTCCTAACGATGTGATCCCGTTATCAATGACATCCAATGTCCATGGTCAGGAAACCGTAACCATCTATTGATCAACGAGCTAGGCAATTAGAGGCTCACTAGGGACATGTTGTGGTCTATGTATTCACACACGTATTACGATTTCCGAATAACACAGTTATAGCATTAACAATAGACAATTATCATGAACAAGGAAATATAATACTAAGCATTTTATTATTGCCTCTAGGGCATATTTCCAACAATCTCCCACTTGCACTAGAGTCAATAATCTAGTTACATTGTGATGAATCGAACACCCATAGAGTTCTGGTGTTGATCATGTTTTGCTCGTGGAACAGGTTTAGTCAACGGATCTGCAACATTCAGGTCCGTATGCACTTTACAAATATCTATGTCTCCATCTTGAACATTTTCACGAATGGAGTTGAAGCGACGCTTGATATGTCTGGTCTTCTTGTGAAATCTGGGCTCCTTGGCAAGGGCAATGGCTCCAGTGTTGTCACAGAAGAGAGTCATCTGGCCCGACGCATTGGGAATAACTCCTAGGTCGGTAATGAACTTCTTCATCCAAATTGCTTCATGTGCTGCCTCCGAGGCTGCCACGTACTCCGCTTCACATGTAGATCCCGCCACGACGCTTTGCTTACAACTGCACCAGCTGACTGCCCCACCATTCAAAATATACACATATCCAATTTGTGACTTGGAGTCATCCAGATTTGTGTCAAAGCTAGCATCAACGTAACCCTTTACGATGAGCTATTCGTCATCTCCATAAACGAGAAACATATCCTTAGTCCTTTTCAGGTACTTCAGGATGTTCTTGATCGCTGTCCAGTGTTCCATGCCGGGATTACTTTGGTACCTTCCTACCAAACTTACGGCAAGGTTCACATCAGGTCTGGTACACGGCATGGCATACATAATAGACCATATGGCTGAGGCATAGGGGATGACACTCATCTTTTCTCTATCTTTTGCTGTGGTCGGGCATTGAGCCATGCTCAATCTCACACCTTGCAATACAGGCAAGAACCCCTTCTTGGACTGATCCATATTGAACTTCTTCAATATCTTGTCAAGGTACGTGCTTTGTGAAAGACCAAGGTGCGAAACGTGTCCTCGTGGACCTACGAAGTTCAGTAGTACCTTGATCCGAAGTTTCATGATCATCATCATTAACTCCCTCTCTAATCGGTGCAGGCACCACAGAAACATTTTCTTGCGCTGCACTACTTTCCGGTTCAAGAGGAAATACTCATCAAGTTCTACTTTCCTCCCACTTACTTCTTTCGAGAGAAACTCTTTCTCTAGAAAGGATCCATTCTTGGCAACAAAGATCTTGCCTTCAGATCTAAGGTAGAAGGCATACCCAATAGTTTCCTTAGGGTATCCTATGAAGACGCATTTTTTCGACTTGGGTTCGAGCTTTTCAGGTTGAAGTTTCTTGACATAAGCATCGCATCCCCAAACTTTCAGAAACGACAGCTTAGGTTTCTTTCCAAAGCATAGTTCATACGGTGTCGTCCCAACAGATTTCGACAGAGCCCTATTTAAAGTGAATGCGGCAGTCTCTAAAGCATAACCCCAAAATGATAGCAGTAGATCGGTAAGAGACATCATAGATCGCATCATATCCAATAGAGTGCGATTATGATGTTTGGACACACCATTACGCTGAGGTGTTCCAGGCAGCGTGAGTTGTGAAACAATTCTACATTTCCTTAAGTGCATGCCAAATTCGTGACTCAAATATTCTCCCCCACGATCTGATCGTAAGAACTTTATTTTCCTGTCACGTTGATTCTCTACCTCATTCTGAAATTCCTTGAACTTTTCAAAGGTCTCAGACTTGTGTTTCATTAAGTAGACATACCCATATCTACTCAAGTCATCAGTGAGGGTGAGAACATAACGATAGCCACCGCGAGCCTCAATGCTCATTGGACCGCACACATCAGTATGTATGATTTCCAATAAGTTGGTTGCTCGCTCCATTGTTCCGGAGAACGGAGTCTTGGTCATTTTGCCCATGAGGCATGGTTCGCATGTGTCAAATGATTCATAATCAAGAGACTCCAAAAGTCCATATGCATGGAGTTCATTCATGCGTTTGACACCAATGTGACCAAGGCGGCAGTGCCACAAGTATGTGGGACTATCATTATCAACCTTACACTTCTTGGCATTCACACTGTGAATATGTGTAATATCACATTCGAGATTCAATAAGAATAAACCATTGACCAGCGGGGCATGACCATAGAACATATCTCTCATATAAATAGAACAACCATTATTCTCCGATTTAAATGAGTAGCCATCTCGCATTAAACGAGATCCAGATACAATGTTCATGCTCAAAGCTGGCACTAAATAACAATTATTGAGGTTTAAAACTAATCCCGTAGGTAAATGTAGAGGTAGCGTGCCGACGGCGATCACATCGACCTTGGAACCATTCCCGACGCGCATCGTCACCTCGTCCTTCGCCAGTCTCCGCTTATTCGGCAGCTCCTGTTTTGAGTTACAAATATGAGCAACCGCTCCGGTATCAAATACCCAGGAGCTACAACGAGCGCTGGTTAGGTACACATCAATAACATGTATATCACATACACCTTTGGTATTGCCGGCCTTCTTATCCGCTAAATACTTGGGGCAGTTCCGCTTCCAGTGGTCGTTTCCCTTGCAATAAAAGCACTCAGTCTCAGGCTTGGGTCCATTCTTTGGCTTCTTCCCGGCAGCTTGCTTACCGGGCGCGGCAACTCCCTTGCCTTCCTTCTTGAAGTTCTTTTTACCCTTGCCTTTCTTGAACTTAGTGGTTTTATTCACCATCAACACTTGATGTTCCTTTTTGATCTCCACCTCCGCTGATTTCAGCATTGAATATACCTCAGGAATGGTCTTTTCCATCCCCTGCATATTGAAGTTCATCAAAAAGCTCTTTTAGCTAGGTGGAAGTGACTGAAGGATTCTGTCAACGACCGTGTCATCCGGGAGATTGACTCCAAGGTGAGACAAGCGGTTGTGCAACCCAGACATTTTGAGTATGTGCTCGCTGACAGAACCATTCTCCTCCATCTTACAACTGTAGAACTTGTTAGAGACTTCATATCTCTCGACTCGGGCATGAGCTTGGAAAACCATTTTCAGCTCTTGGAACATCTCATATGCTCCGTGTTGCTCAAAACGCTTTTGGAGCCCCGGTTCTAAGCTGTAAAGCATGCCGCACTGAACCAGGGAGTAATCATCACTACGCGATTGCCAGGCGTTCATAACGTCTTGAGTTGCTGGGAAAATGGGTGCGTCACCTAGCGGTGCTTTAAGGACATATGCTTTCTTGGCAGCTATGAGGATAATCCTCAGGTTACGGACCCAATCCGTGTAGTTGCTGCCATCGTCTTTCAGCTTGGTTTTCTCTAGGAATGCGTTGAAGTTGAGGGAAACATTAGCATGGGACATTTGATCTACAAGACATATTGTAAAGATTTTAGACTAAGTTCATGATAATTAAGTTCATCTAATAAAATTATTCAATGAACTCCCACTCAGATAGACATCCCTCTAGTCATCTAAGTGATACATGATCCGAGTCAACTAGGCCGTGTCCGATCATCACGTGAGATGGACTAGTCATCATCGGTGAACATCTTCATGTTTATCGTATCTTCTATACGACTCATGCTCGACCTTTTGGTCTTCTGTGTTCCGAGGCCATGTCTGTACATGCTAGGCTCGTCAAGTCAACCTAAGTGTATTGTGTGTGTAAATCTGGCTTACACCCGTTGTATGCGAACGTTAGAATCTATCACACCCGATCATCACGTGGTGCTTCGAAACAACGAACCTTCGCAACGGTGCACAGTTAGGGGGAACACTTCCTTGAAATTATAGTGAGGGATCATCTTATTTAAGCTACCGTCATTCTAAGCAAATAAGATGTAAAAACATGATAAACATCACATGCAATCAAATAGTGACATGATATGGCCAATATCATTTTGCTCCTTTTGATCTCCATCTTTGGGGCGCCACGATCATAATCGTCACCGGCATCACACCATGATCTCCATCATCGTGCCTTCATGAAGTTGCCTCGCCAACTATTACTTCTACTACTATGGCTAATGGTTAGCAATAAAGTAAAGTAATCACATGGCATTTTCATTGACACGCATGTCATATAATAAATTAAGATAGCTCCTATGGCTCCTGCCGGTTGTCATACTCATCGACATGCAAGTCGTGATTCCTATTACAAGAACATGATCGATCTCATACATCACATATATCATTCATCACATCTTTTTGGCCATATCACATCACACGGCATATGCTGCAAGAACAAGTTAGACGTCCTCTAATTGTTGTCGCAAATTTTTTACGTGGCTGCTATAGGTTTCTAGTAAGAACGTTTCTTACCTACGCCAAAACCACAACATGATATGCCAATTTATATTTACCCTTCATAAGGACCCTTTTCATCGAATCCAATCCGACTAAAGTGGGAGAGACAGACACCCGCTAGCCACCTTATGCAACTAGTGCATGTCAGTCGGTGGAACCTGTCTCACGTAAGCGTACGTGTAAGGTCGGTCCGGGTCGCTTCATCCCACGATGCCGCCGAATCAAGATAAGACTAGTAACAGCAAGTAAATTGACAAAATCGACGCCCACAACAACTTGTGTTCTACTCGTGCATAGAAACTACGCATAGACCTAGCTCATGATGCGACTGTTGGGGTTCTTTGCAGAAATTAAAATTTTCTACGCATCACCAAGATCAATCTATGGAGAAACTAGCAACGAGAGAGAGGGTAGTGCATCTTCATAACCTTGAAGATCGCGATGCGGAAGCATTGCAAGAACGTGGTTGGAGGAGTCATACATGCAGCGATTCAGATCCCGGTCGATTCCGATCTAAGCGCCGAACAACGGCGCCTCCGCGTTCAACACATGTGCAGCCCGGTGACGTCTCCCGTGCCTTGATCCAGCAAGGAGGAGGGAGAGGTTGGGGAAGACAACTCCAGCAGCAGCACGACAGCGTGGTGGTGGTGGAGCAGCGTGGTTTCCAGCAGGGCTTCGCCAAGCACTACGGTGAACGAGGATGTGGAGAGGTAGGGCTGCGCCGAGAGAGAGACAGAGAGAGAGAGAGATTCGTGTCCTTGGCAGCCCCAAAAACCCCACTATTTATAGGAGGAGGGGAGGAGGGTGCGCCCCCTCTAGGGTTCCCACCCCTAGGGGGGCGGCAGCCCTAGATGGGATGGAGGGGGGCATCCAAGAGGGGGACAGGGGGGCGCCCTAGGGTGGGCCTTAGGCCCATCTGCGCCTAGGGTTTCCCCCCTTCTCCTCCTAGCTGCGCCTTGGGCCCTGTTGAGAGGCACACCAGCCCACTCAGGGGCTGGTCCCTTCCCACTCTTGGCCCATGCAAGCCTCCGGGGCTGGTGGCCCCTCTGGTGGACCCCCGGAACCCTGCGGTGTTCCTCGTACATTACCGGTGACGCCCGAAATACTTCTGGTGGTCAAAACATCACTTCCTATATATTATTCTTTACCTCCGGACCATTCCAGAACTCCTCGTGATGTCCAGGATCTCATCCGTGACTCCGAACAACATTCGGTAACCACGTACAAACTTTCCCTATAACCCTAGCATCATCGAACCTTAAGTGTGTAGACCCTACGGGTTCGGGAGTCATGCAGACATGACCGAGACATCTCTCTAGTCAATAACCAACATCGGGATCTGGATACCCATGTTGGCTCCTCCATGTTCCACGTTGATATTATCGGATGAACCACGATGTCGAGGATTCAATCAATCCCGTATACAATTCCCTTTGTCTACCGGTATGATACTTGCCCGAGATTCGATCGTCGGTATCCCTATACCTTGTTCAATCTCGTTACAGGTAAGTCTCTTTTACTCGATCCATAACACATCATCCCGTGATCAACTCCTTGATCACATTGAGCTCATTATGATGATGTCCTACCGAGTGGGCCCAGAGATACCTCTCCGTCACACGGAGCGAAAAATCCCAGTCTTGATTCGTGCCAACCCAACAGACACTTTCGGAGAAACCCGTACTGCACCTTTATAGCCACCCAGTTACGTTGTGACGTTTGGCACACCCAAATCATTCCTACGGTATCCGGGAGTTGCACAATCTCATGGTCTAAGGAAATGATACTTGACATTAGAAAAGCTTTAGCAGACGAACTACACGATCTTGTGCTATACTTAGGATTAGGTCTTGTCCATCACATCATTCTCCTAATGATGTGATCCCGTTATCAATGACATCCAATGTCCATGGTCAGGAAACCGTAACCATCTATTGTTCAACGAGCTAGTCAATTAGAGGCTCACTAGGGACATGTTGTGGTCTATGTATTCACACATGTATTACGATTTCCGGATAACACAATTATAGCATGAACAATAGACAATTATCATGAACAAGGAAATATAATAATAACCATTTTATTATTGCCTCTAGGGCATATTTCCAACAGATGCAACCAGAAGGTTTTGTCGATCCTAAAGGTGCTAACAAAGTGTGCAAGCTCCAGCGATCCATCTATGGACTGGTGCAAGCATCTCGGAGTTGGAATATACACTTTGATGAGGTGATCAAAGCATATGGTTTTTTACAGACTTACAGTGAAGCCTGTATTTACAAGAAAGTGAGTGGGAGCTCTGTAGCATTTCTGATATTATATGTGGATGACATATTGCTGATTGGAAATGATATAAAATTTCTGGATAGTATAAATGGATACTTAAATAAGAATTTTTCAATGAAAGACCTCGGTGAAGCTGCTTACATATTGGTGATATGTCTCCAACGTATCTATAATTTATGAAGTATTCATGCCATGTTTACAGCAATTTTATATGGTTTAGGTATGATTTCCATGGAACTAACCCGGACTGACGCTGTTTTGGGCAGAACTACCGTGGTGTTGTTTTTTGTGCAGAAATGAAAGTTCTCCAATTGAGCTGAAACTTTTTGATGATTTTTTTTGGAACAAAAGAGACCCCCGATGCTTCGTGGGAGGGCCGAAAGAGCCACAAGGAGGGCACAACCCACCAGGGCGCGCCTGGTGGGCCTGGCTCGCCCTGATGGGTTATGCTCACCTCGAGGTCCATCTTCGCGAGAAACAGATGCCCAAATATCCTATAAATAGATAAACCATCAGAAATAAACCTAGATGAGAAGTTCCGCCACCGCAGGCCCATGTAGCCACCGAAAACCAATCTAGACCCTGTTTCGGCACCCTGCCGGAGGGGGGAATCATCTCCAGTGGCCATCTTCATCATCCTGGTGGCCACCATGATGAGGAGGGAGTAGTCCACCTCGAGGTTGAGGGTTTGTACCAGTAGCTATGTGTTTAATCTTTCTCTCTCGTGTTCTTGAGATGTCATGATCTTGATGTATCGTGGGCTTTGTTAATATAGTCGGATCATATGGTGTTTTCCCCTTTCTATCTTGCTGTGATGAATTGAGTTTTTCCCTTTGAGATTTCGTTGTCATAGGATTGAATACTTTTATGGATTTGAGAGCACTTCATATATGTCTTGCATATGAATACTCGTGGTGACAATGGGGTATCATATTGATTCATGATACGTCTCCAACGTATCTACCTTTTCTCACACTTTTCCTCTTGTTTTGGACTCTAATTTGCATGATTTGAATGAAACTAACCCCAGACGGATGCTGTTTTCAGCAGAACTACCATGGTGTTGTGTTTGTGTAGAAATAAAAGTTCTCGGAGTGGAATGAAACTTTTTGAGGATTTTTTATATCAAAAATAAGAATTACTGGAGCCAAGACCCACCAGAGAGGGGGCCCTAGGTGAGCACAACCCACTAGGGCGCTCCCCCCTCTCCTGGCACGCCCAGGTGGGTTGTACCCACCTGGTGGCCCCGCTGACGACCCCCCTAAAACTATAAAATTCACATATTTCCAAAAAAATGAGGGAGCAAGATTTATCGTGATCCACGAGACGGAGCCGCCGCCAGGCCCTGTTCTTCCTCGGGAGGGCAGATCTGGAGTCCGTTTGGGCCTCCGGAGAGGGGGATCTTCGTTCTTCGTCATCACCAACCCTTCTCCATCGCCAATTCCATGATGCTCCCCACCGGGAGTGAGTAATTCCTTCGTAGGCTCGCTAGTCAGTGAGGAGTTGGATGAGATTCATCATGTAATCGAGTTAGTTTTGTTAGGGCATGATCCCTAGTATCCACTATGTTCTTAGATTGATGTTGCTATGACTCTGCCATGCTTAATGCTTGTCACTTTGGGCCCGGGTGCCATGATTTCAGATCTGAACCGTTTATGAATTCATCATTATATCCATGTTTTAGATCCGATCTTGCAAGTTATAGTCACCTACTACGGTTATGATCCGGCAACCACGGAGTGACGACAAACGGGCCCACTCCTGGTGAAGACCGTAGTTTGAGGAGTTCATGTATTCACTATGTGTTAATGCTTTGTTCTAGTTCTCTATTAAAAGGAGGCCTTAATATCCCTTAGTTTCCAATATGGACCCCGCTGCCACGGGAGGGTAGGACAAAAGATGTCATGCAAGTTCTTTTAATAAAGCATGTATGACTATTTACGGAATACATGCCTACATTATATCAATGAACTGGAGCTAGTGCCGTATCGCCCTACGTTATAACTGTCTCATGATGAATATCATCCAACAAGTCACCGATCCAATGCCTACGGATTTATCCTTATTGATCTTGCTACGTTACTATTGCTATCATCACTGTTACACTTGCTACAAATTACTGTTATCACTGTTACTTTTACCGTTGTTGATGTCACTATTATCAAAACTATAAAACTACTTTGCTACTGATCACTTTGTTGCAGATAATTAATCTCCAGATCTGGTTGAATTGACAACTCAGCTACTAATACCTTCAAATATTCTTTGGCTCCCCTTGTGTCGAATCTATAAATTTGGGTTGAATGCTCTAACCTCGAAAACTGTTGCGATCCCCTATACTTGTGGGTTACCAAGAACTATTTTTGGCGCCATTGCCAGGGAGCATAGCTATATTTATTGAGTCACTTGAGATTATTATCATATTATCACCATGAAGAATCTGAAGGATCCAAAGACTAAGATATTTCCCTCAAGGATGAGGGGAGGTAAGGAACTGCCATCCAGTTATGCTTTAGATTCACCTTCTGTTATGAATAAACTTGCAACACCACTGTCGGTGTCAAAACCGGCGGATCTCGGGTAGGTGGTCCCGAACTGTGCGTCTAGGATCGATGGTAATAGGAGACAGGGGACACGATGTTTACCCAAGTTCGGGCCCTCTCTATGGAGGTAATACCCTACTTCCTGCTTGATTGATCTTGATGAATATGAGTGTTACAAGAGTGGATCTACCACGAGATCGTAATGGCTAAACCCTAGAAGTATAGCCTATGAATATGGTAATGAGTATACGTGGTGTCCTTTCTGGACTACCCCCTACGGTTTATATAGACACCGAGGGGATCTAGGGTTTACATGGAGTCGGTTACATAAGAAGGAATCTTCGGTCGCCAAGCTTGCCTTCCATGCCAAGTAGAGTCCAATCCGGACATGGTGCAGTCTTCGGTCTTCATGTCTTCACAGCCCATCAGTCCGGCCCATAGATAAAAGGTCGGACATCCGAGGACCCCTTAGTCCAGGACTCCCTCAGCAGCCCCTAAACCTGGCTTCAATGACGAGGAGTCCGGCGCGCAGATTTGTCTTCGGCATTGCAAGGCGGGTTCCCTCCTTCCGAACTCCAGAACAGTCTTCGGGCGAAGTAAGTATATATGGACCTGTGTGTAGAGAGTATAATATTCCACAAGCTCAACTTGTTGATAATTGTTTATGACATCACATCATGGCTGCCTGGTTGCTATTTCCAACCGTCAGCTAGCGAGCCGCCCCACGTCTCGGGTGCGGTTTTACTGGCACGTCTCGTCAGGGCAGAGATCTTGTCCCTTTATTTACGGGATTTTCATTAATGTAGGCGTGGGTAACCCAACCGTCCCTAGGTACAACTCCTTGGTGATAGGTAAGTTTAGAGACCCTGGGAGAGACGCCCAATATCCGGGGCCTTTCTATAGAGAGCCTGTCTCTTCTTCTTCCCTTGCGTTTACTCCTTCCTCAACCCCAGCCACCCCAAGTTCCAACCCTCGGGTTCCAATCACCACCAGCCTTAGTCATGTCCGGATCCAACCGTTAGGGCTGGTGGGTGGCTTCTTCTGTCACAGAGGAGGACATTGCGGAGCTTCACTTAGCGAGGTACCTGACCTCGGAAATCTTTCATCGGCTTCCGGCGCAAGGGCAGGTCATACCGACCCCTAGATCTGGCGAGAGGGTTGTATTTGTGTCTCACTTCCTTCACGGGCTAGGGTTTGCGCTTAAGCCCTTCGTCCGGGGGCTCATGTTTTACTATGGGCTAGATTTTCATGATCTGACCCCGGACTCTATTCTCCTCATCTCGACATTTATCGTCACGTGTGAGGCCTTACTGTGGACTCCTCCGCACTTCGGTTTGTGCCTCAAGACCTTTGATGTGAGGCCGCAGGTGGCAGAGGAGGTGCAGGCAGAGTGCGACAGCGTCATAATAGGCAAACTGGCCGGCGTGGTTTTGCCTAAAGGATCTTTCGCCAAATCTTCAGACCTGTGGCAGCAAGGGTGGTTTTATGCCAACGAGCCACGGAGCTCCAAGTGGGCGGCTACACCTGTGTTCCGGCCCGGCCCTCCAGTTCAGCTCGCTTCATGGGTCAATAAGGGACTGGACTGG
Source organism: Triticum urartu (assembly GCF_056163025.1). NCBI lineage: Eukaryota > Viridiplantae > Streptophyta > Magnoliopsida > Poales > Poaceae > Triticum > Triticum urartu. Next base: position 270,248,135 of record NC_141873.1, read on the forward strand.
GGATCCGTCAATGAAGTGCACACTCTGCAAAGTCGCATTCGAAGCCTTATCGGAAAGGGCATTGATCTTGTGAACATCGTTCAAATAATGCTAGTCCGTTGGATCCTGCCATGTCAGCGGCAGCCTCTTCGTATGTGGGAGTTTAACCCGGAAGGGCGGCGGACCCTACAGCACTTCTTCGGCACCACGCATGAAGGAATGTGGAAATTATATTTCGGGGAACGAGAGCAATGGCTGGACATGATACGTCTCCAACGTATCTATAATTTTTGATTGCTCCATGCTATATTATCTACTGTTTTGGACTATATTGGGCTTTATTTTCCACTTCTATATTATTTTTGGGACTAACCTATTAACCGGAGGCCCAGCCCAGAATTGTTGTTTTTGCCTATTTCAGTGTTTCGGATAAATAGAATATCAAACGGAGTCCAAACGGAATAAAATCTTCGGAAACGTGATTTTCTCACCGAACGTGATCCAGGAGACTTGGACCCTACTGCAAGGGATCAAAGAGGTGGTCACAAGGGTGGGGGCGCCCCGCCCCTAGGGTGCGCCCCCTGCCTCGTGGGCCCCTCGGTGCTCCACCGATGTACTCCTTCCTCCTATATATACACACGTACCCCCAAACGATCAGAACAGGAGCCAAAAACCTAATTCCACCGCCGCAACTTTCTGTATCCACGAGATCCCATCTTGGGGCCTGTTCCGGAGCTCCGCCGAAAGAGGTCCTTCATCACGGAGGGCTTCTACATCATCCTAGACCCTCCGATGAAGTGTGAGTAGTTTACCTCAGACCTTCGGGTCCATAGTTAGTAGCTAGATGGCTTCTTCTCTCTCTTTGAATCTCAATACAAAGTTCTCCCCCTCTCTTGTGGAGATCTATTCGATGTAATCTTCTTTTTGCAGTGTGTTTGTTGAGACCAATGAATTGTGGGTTTATGATCAAGTCTATCTATGAATAATATTTGAATCTTCTCTGAATTCTTTTATGCATGATTGGTTATCTTTGCAAGTCTCTTCGAATTATCCGTTTGGTTTGGCCAACTAGATTGGTAGTTCTTGCCACGGGAGAAGTGCTTAGCTTTGGGTTCGATCTTGCGGTGTCCTTACCCAGTGATAGAAGGGGCAGCAAGGCACATATTGTATCGTTGCCATCGAGGATAACAAGATGGGGTTTATTTCATATTGCATGAATTTATCTCTCTACATCATGTCATCTTGCTTAAGGCGTTACTCTGTTTTTAACTTAATACTCTAGATGCATGCTGGATAGCAGTTGATGAGTGGAGTAATAGTAGTAGATGCAGAATTGTTTCGGTCTACTTGTCACGGACGTGATGCCTATATACATGATCATGCCTAGATATTCTCATAATTATGCTCAATTCTATCAATTGCTCAACAGTAATTTGTTCACCCACCGTAGAATACTTATGCTCTTGAGAGAAGCCACTAGTGAAACCTATGGCCCCCGGGTCTATTCTCATCATATCAATCTCCATCACTTTTATATTGTTTTTCTATTTACTTTGCCTTTAATTTTACTTTGCATCTTTATATCAAAAATACCAAAAATATTCTATCTATCAGATCTCACTCTCATAAGTGACCGTGAAGGGCTTGACAACCCCTAATCATGTTGGTTGCGAGTAGCTATCGCTTTGTGCAGGTACGAGGGACTTGAGCGTGGGCTCCTACTGGATTGATACCTTGGTTCTCAAAAACTGAGGGAAATACTTACGCTACTCTGCTGCATCATCCCTTCCTCTTCGGGGAGAACCAACGCAAGCTCAAGACGTAGCAAGAAGGATTTCTGGCGCCGTTGCCGGGGAGTCTACGCAAAAAGTCAATATACCAAGTACCCATCACAATCCCTATCTCTCGCATTACATTATTTGCCATTTGCCTCTCGTTTTCCTCTCCCCCCAATTCACCCTTGCCGTTTTATTCGCCCTCTCTCTCTATCCTCCCTCTCTATTTGCCTTTTTGTTTGCTTGTGTGTTAGTTTGTTTGCCTGCTTATCGTTATGTCTGAAACTGGGGAAGTTATCACCAATTTGGGCGACAACAATATCATGGAAAATTCTGATACTCCTGTTAAAGAACCTACCATCTTTCATACAAAAAAATTCCGTGTTGGTAGTGGTAATATTATTGGAAAAGGAGTTATTCAAGATTTCTTTACTTGTGTCGGTGCTTTACCTTCTATGGGTAGTTCTATCCTTCACAGAACTAGTAGTCTTGCGGACGCTATTTCTATGCTTGTAGTTAAACTTGAAAGACAATTCATGCACATGCATCCTTCTATACAAAGGATTTTTCTGGAATTTTCTAATATTGAGCATTCTTCTGTTAAGCGTGCCGCTACTATATTTTTGGTTCATGAGTTTAGATTCATAATAAGAGAAGCCAAAGAAATCTTTGTGCATTATAGGGTGGACGCTTGTCGTCCTCCCATAGAGGCTATCCTCTTTGATCAAGAAGAAATAATGCGTTTTCAATCTCTAGATTATGTTGCTTTCAATGAAAATCTTAGAAGAAAGGTTCCTACCAATGTTTTAGTTGATAGAATTTCTGATCTTAATGATGATTTGGCTATTATAAATGATGAACTAGGATATTCTGTTGAATATAGGCTCACAAAGTTCTGTCAAAAGAATGCTTATAATGATGAATTGGTGGTGCATTATGAAGGACCAAAGGAGGAACCTATACCTCCCAAGGTTGATCTTGGGGACTTTTGTCCCATTAAATTTAATTCTTTTGATTACTTTTGCTTTCCTCAAAGAAAAATTGCTGCCGAACGTAGAGAATATGAAATGATTTTCACCAATCTATCTTATTACTATGGCAATACTTAGATCTATCCTTGCTTGTTATGCCTAGCTAGGGGCATTAAACGATAGCGCTTGTTGGGAGGCAACCCAATTTTATTTTTATTCCTTGCTTTTTGCTCCTGTTTAGTAATAAATAAATTATTTAGCCTCTGTTTTGGTTGTGTTTTTTGTGTTTAATTAGTGTTTGTGCCAAGTAGAACCGTTGGGAAGACTTGGGGGAAAGTCTTGTTGAACTTGCTGTAAAAAACAGAAACTTTAGCGCTCACGAGAACTGCTGTCATTTTTATTTGATGAGTGATATTTAGTTAATTATTTTTGCAGATGATTAATAGATAAATTCCTCACGTACATCAATTTATTTTATAATTTTTGGGGTTCCATATCTTGCTCTAGCTACAGATTACTACAGACTGTTCTGTTTTTGACAGATTCTGTTTTTCGTGTGTTGTTTGCTTATTTTAATGAATCTATGGCTAGTAAAATAGTTTATAATCCATAGAGAAGTTGGAATACAATAGGTTTAACACCAATATAAATAAAGAATGAGTTCATTACAGTACCTTGAAGTGGTCTTTTGTTTTCTTTCGCTAACGGAGCTCACGAGTTTTCTATTTTGAGTTTTGTGTTGTGAAGTTTTCAAGTTTTGGGTGAATTCTTTTGATGGATCATGGAACAAGGAGTGGAAAGAGCCTAAGCTTGGGGATTCCCATGGCACCCCCAAGATAATCCAAGGACACCAAAAAGTCAAAGCTTGTGGATGCCCCGGAAGGCATCCCCTCTTTCGTCCACTTCCATCGGTAATTTACTTGGAGCTATATTTTTATTCACCAACATGATATGTGTTTTGCTTGGAGCGTCTTGTATTATTTGTGTCTTTGTTTGTTAGTATGACACAATCATCCTTGCTGTACACACCTTTTGAGAGAGCCATACACAAATTAAAATTTGATAGAATACTCTATGTGCTTCACTTATATCTTTTGAGCTAGATAATTTTGCTCTATGTGCTTCACTTAGATCTTTTAGAGCACAGTGGTGGATTCATTTTAAAGAAACTATTGATATCTCATGCTTCACTTAAATTAGTTTGAGAGTCTCTTAATAGCATGGTAATTTGCCTAATAATAATATGCTTGGTATTCAAGATTTGTGAAACTTTCTTTTGAGTGTGTTGAATACTAAGAAAATATTGAAGCATGATAATTGTTTTGAGATATGGAGGTGATAATATTAAAGTCATGCTAGTTGAGTACTTGTGAATTTAAAGAATACTTGTGTTGAAATTTGTGATTCCCGTAGCATGCACGTATGGTGAACCGTTATGTGATGAAGTCGGAGCATGATTTATTTATTGATTGTCTTCCTTATGAGTGGCGGTCGGGGACGAGCGATGGTCTTTCCCTACCAATCTATCCCCCTAGGAGTATGCGCGTAATACTTTGCTTTGATAACTTCTAAATTTTTGCAATAAGTATATGAGTTCTTTATGACTAATGTTGAGTCCATGGATTATATGCACTCTCACCCTTCCACCTTTGCTAGCGTCTCTCACACCGCGCAACTTTCGCCGGTATCATACACCTACCATATACCTTCCTCAAAACAGCCACCATACCTACCTATTATGGCATTTCCATAGCCATTCCGAGATATATTGACATGCAACTTTCCACCATCTAGTTCATCATGACACATCCATCATTGTCATATTGCTTAGCATGATCATGTAGTTGACATAGTATTTGTGGCAAAGCCACCGTGCATAATTCTTTCATACTTGTCACTCGTGATTCATTGCATATCCCGGTACACCACCGGAGGCATTCATATAGATTCATACTTTGTTTTAGTATCGAGTTGTAATCATTGAGTTGTAAATAAATAGAAGTGTGATGATCATCATTCAATAGAGCATTGTCCCAAAAAAAGAGAAAGGCCAAAGAAAAAAAGAAGGCCCAAAAAAAGGGATAATGCTACTATCCTTTTTTTCCACACTTGTGCTTCAAAGTAGCACCATGATATAGCAAGTCTCATATATTGTGCTTCAAAGTAGCACCATGTTCTTCATATAGAGAGTCTCATATGTTGTCACTTTCATATACTAGTGGGAATTTTACGTTATAGAACTTGGCTTGTATATTCCAATGATGGGCTTCCTCAAATTGCCCTAGGTCTTCGTGAGCAAGCAAGTTGGATGCACACCCACTAGTTTCTTTTATTGAGCTTTCATACATTTATAGCTCTAATGCATCCGTTGCATGGCAATCCCTACTCACTCACATTGATATCTATTGATGGGCATCTCCATAGCCCGTTGATATGCCTAGTCGATGTGAGACTATCTTCTCCTTTTTGTCTTCTCCACAACCACCATTCTATTCCACCTATACTACTATATCCATGGCTCACGCTCATGTATTGCATGAAGATTGAAAAAGTTTTGAAAAAGTTAGAGTATGAAACAATTGCTTGGCTTGCCATCGGGGTTGTGCATGATTTAAATACTTTGTGTGGGGAAGATGGAGCATAGCCAGACTATATGATTTTGTAGGGATAACTTTCTTTAGCCATGTTATTTTGAGAAGACATAATTGCTTTGTTAGTATGCTTGAAGTATTATTATTTTCTATGTCAATATAAACTTTTGTCTTGAATCTTTCTAATATGAATATTCATACCACAATTAAGAAGATTTGCATTGAAATTATGCCAAGTAGCACTTCGCATCAAAAATTCTCTTTTTATCATTTACCTACTCAAGGACGAGCAGGAATTAAGCTTGGGGATGCCTGATACGTCTCCAACGTATCTATAATTTTTGATTGTTCCATGCTATTTTATCTACTGTTTTGGACTATATTGGGCTTTATTTTCCACTTTTATATTATTTTTGGGACTAACCTATTAACCGGAGGCCCATCCCAGAATTGCTGTTTTTTGCCTATTTCGGTGTTTCGGATAAACAGAATATCAAACGGATTCCAAATGGAATAAAATCTTCGGAAACATGATTTTCTCACCGAACGTGATCCAAGAGACTTGGACCCTACTGCAAGGGATCAAATAGGTGGTCACGAGGATGGGGGCGCCCCCCCCTAGGGCGCGCCCCCCTGCCTCGTGGGCCCCTCGGTGCTCCACCGATGTACTCCTTCCTCCTATATATACACACGTACCCCCAAACGATCAGAACAGGAGCCAACAACCTAATTCCACCGCCATAACTTTCTGTATCCATGAGATCTCATCTTGGGGCCTGTTCCGGAGCTCCGTCGAAAGAGGGCCGTCATCACGGAGGGCTTCTACATCATCCTAGCCCCTCCGATGTAGTGTGTGTAGTTTACCTCAGACCTTCGGGTCCATAGTTAGTAGCTAGATGGCTTCTTCTCTCTCTTTGAATCTCAATACAAAGTTCTCCCCCTCTCTTGTGGAGATCTATTCGATGTAATCTTCTTTTTGCGGTGTGTTTGTTGAGACCGATGAATTGTGGGTTTATGATCAAGTCTATCCATGAATAATATTTGAATCTTCTCTGAATTCTTTTATGCATGATTGGTTATCTTTGCAAGTCTCTTCGAATTATCCGTTTGGTTTGGCCAACTAGATTGGTATTTCTTGCCATGGGAGAAGTGCTTAGCTTTGGGTTCGATCTTGCGGTGTCCTTACCTAGTGACAGAAGGGGCAGCAAGGCACGTATTGTATCGTTGCCATCGAGGATAACAAGATGGGGTTTATTTCATATTGCATGAATTTATCTCTCTACATCATGTCATCTTGCTTAAGGCGTTACTCTGTTTTTAAGTTAATACTCTAGATGCATGATGGATAGCGTTCGATGAGTGGAGTAATAGTAGTAGATGCAGAATCGTTTCGGTCTACTTGTCACGGACGTGATGCCTATATACATGATCATGCCTAGATATTCTCGTAATTATGCTCAATTCTATCAATTGCTCAACGGTAATTTGTTCACCCACCGTAGAATACTTATGCTCTTGAGAGAAGCCACTAGTGAAACCTATGGCCCCCGGGTCTATTCTCATCATATCAATCTCCATCACTTTTATATTGTTTTGCTATTTACTTTGCCTTTACTTTTACTTTGCATCTTTATATTAAAAATACCAAAAATATTCTATCTATCAGATCTCACTCTCGTAAGTGACCATGAAGGGCTTGACAACCCCTAATCGCGTTGATTGCGAGTAGCTATCGCTTTGTGCAGGTACGAGGGACTTGAGCGTGGGCTCCTACTGGATTGATACCTTGGTTCTCAAAAACTGAGGGAAATACTTACGCTACTCTACTGCATCATCCCTTCCTCTTCGGGGAAAACCAACGCAAGCTCAAGACGTAGAAGGACACCACCAAAGACGTTGGCCTTGACTGCAATCATTCGGACACTTCGGTAAGTATTCGGTATCCGAGCACCTTCCATTCAGGTATCTCTTAACAAGATATTGAACAATCTGTCCCTGTACAGGGCTGGATAAAGAAAGTGGTGCTGATCTGGTGTCCGGCGCCTCTTCTCGAAGGCCCTCGACCGACCTGCTGACGAGGATGCTGGTTTCGACACCGTACCAGGTGGCCGCGTTCGGGGAAACCGAAGTCCTTTTGCCCAAGAGCAAGAGTGCGGAGGGGGTCCTCCAAGGCAAGAAGAAGGCCGCCTCTAAAGATCAGGAGGGGAAACCTTCCAAGAGAGGAAAAACGTCATCGTCGAGCGGCTTGGGCCGGGCGAGCGAGGCTGCCGTAGAGTTTGATGATGAGGACGAGCCTCGAGGTAGACCGTAAGCGAGGCTGGGGTACTTTGAACGCACCTCGTTCTTTTCTTATTAGTGAAGTAATCATCTGATGTATGTTCATCCATGCAAGTTAACGCCCGGTGCTTCTCAATCATCCTCTTCTTCGGGAGATCTTCTTCCGGAGATGATGGAGAGTGACATGCCTCCTCCGGCTGCATCGCCCAATAGGGGAGATGATCCCGAGGTATCGTCCCGATGGGCTCCTCCTGAACACCAAGTAGTACAGGAAGCGAAGGAGGTGTTACCCGAAGGCGGTGCCTCTATCACTCGGGGTTCCGGGATCAAGACTGCCATCTCCGAACCGTATGGTTTACAGCCGGAGATGATTTTGGAGGCAAGTAAGTGGGTTCCCTCACAGGAACGTCGTACTCTAGCGGCGGTGTCCGAAGACCCAGGAGCGCCGGACATGCTGATGGGCCTGCTACGAAGGGCATCCATTTCAGAAGAGCACCGTACCTTGATGGCTACGGTGGTCAAAAAGGTTCTATCCGCGGAGAGTGGATTGGACGAGGCCTTCACGGGCCTTCTGAGAGGTTTTGAGGTTTGTGATGTAGTTTTGTCAATTGAATTTTATTGACAGAATGCACCTGTTGTATATGCAGTAGCCCCTGAGACTCGGATTGTCTTCCGAAGGAAGCGATCCGAGGATCAAAGAGATATGCTCAGGTATTAACCTTGGTTTAATTTGAAATACAGGCTGCTGCCCCTCCTGTGGTTGCCCAGAGTACGGAACTGGCCGAACTACAGTAAAAGCTGGATATTGCGGAGGATGATATTGCATTGATCAACAAGCGTCTTGACGTAGGAAAGTGTTGTATATTAAATGTGCATACAATGCAAATGGTGCTACCGCCGTGGAGGTTCTTTGGGCGGAGCTAGTCCAGGCCAAGGAGAGGGTCCGGCTTAGTGATGCTGCTGCTAAAGAGGCATCGGTTGAACTGAAGGCCGAACAAGCTGCGTGACGCCAGGGCGAGGAGAAGGTATCCACGATGACACTCTCTTTGGAGAACGCTACTGGCCGCTGCGAATTTCTTGAAAAGGAGAATGAAGCCTTAGCGGCCGAACTGGACAAGGCCCGGCAGGAGGCGAAAGAAGCGCGATCAGAGTCCAGAGCACTTCTTGAGGAAGTTCGGCAGGAGAAAGAGATAGTGGCTGGAAAGCCTTTTCTGCTGCAGGCTAAGTTCGGCGACCCGGACTATGCTCAGTTGAACCAAGTGTGGAGTTCTCTGGACGAGTATTTGGACTTGCCGAAGGGTTCTTCTGATGCAGCACAGTATTACCAAGCGCGAGCTGGATATGCAACGGAGAAACTTTTTTGGTCACAGTTCGGTGCGTCGAAGTGCCCGCTGCTGCTTAATGAGCATATGTCCCAATGGGCCGAACTTCATAGGGTATCTGGTGCTGCCATGAAGGATGTTATAATCCGGCTGTGGCCAACTGAGCCTGCGCTGAGTAGTTATTTCTGTTTGGTGCGGAAGCTTGTCGACGTGGTGCCGCAAATCAATGCTGCGAAGCGATCGGCGTGCATTGAAGGTGCATGGATGGCCCTTGCCCGAGTCAAGACATTTTGGGGAAAGATGAAGGCAGTCAACGTCGCTACGAAGGGTCCGCCTGGGGGCAGGGACCGTTCGGAACCGGAGAGTTACTTTGAAGACATCCTGGAGGTCGCCCGCTTGATAGAGGGTCAATGTTCGAAAAACATAATGTTCGAGTGAGGTGTATGATGATTGTAAAAGACAACTTTATAGTTAATCTATTTGTGTTTTGCTCGAAAGCTTGAATTCCTCCTGTGCGGTTGTTTTAATATAATTTGAAAGTTTTCCAGTCGTCGGCTTCAGCCCCCTTGTAGGAAGTATGGGGGTGTTCAGCAAAGCATTTAATCACTCTTTATCCAACATCTTGGTCCATGAAGGAGGTGATAATGCGGCGAACCAAGCAATCGGACTATAAGGCGTTAACACTTTCACTTAACCATAGGAGTTTTATGGTGGGGCTACGACATAGCCCCTGGTGTGTATGCGGCGTGTGGTGCCTTGCATATCTGACTGAAAAAGATCCTTCGTGTTACACGGAGAATCGCTAAGGATTCCAATAAGTCGTCAAGTGGTTGACCAGCTCTCGCCGCATCATGACAGTCAGTTTTCGGCTTTCTCTACTGAGGTGCTCATCCGGTCTAGGCCAGGGCACAATCGCAGTAGTTTTCGGCTTTCTTTACTACCCTAGCCGATAGAGCGGAATGTAGGGTAGCAAACATAAGAGCCGGGCAACCCAACTATTGACCCAAGACAATGATTCGGAGCTGATGCATATAAGGCCAAACTTGCGACGCCGAAGTTCTCTATAGAGCTATTCGGACTGTTACTGGCAGCTCATTCATTCCCATGCCGAGCCCCTGGCAGGGTATGCCGAGGTGTATCCGCAGAGCAGCTATTAAGGCCGTACTTTAAAAGAGTATGGAAGATCAGTTCGGATGAGACTTACTGAGGATGAGGCGATGTGCCAATGATAAATTTATGTATATATAATAATAATAAAAAAAAGGAACCATGAACCCGGCTATTTGACATGCTCGGGGTCGGGATCAGAGGAAAAAGGGCATATTGCAGGCTCGGAATAAAGAGTATGGTCCACAAAATGTTATTTTGGACCTCCTATTGCACGTCTGCGTCGCCCGTCCTCGGGGGGGGGGGGGGGTCCTTGACGGAAGTAGCCCCTTAGGTGAGCATACGGATCCGAACTCCGATAGAGTCCGTTGTAGATGTTGTCCCACTGGTCACCTGTTATTTAGGGATGATATAGAAAAATAAAGTAAGCAGATAAAAAACGTTACGGGAATGCTTGCAGGGTTGTCCGTATTATGCTTCCGCCGATGCCCATGGTATCTTGAGTGCGTAGTGATGTGCGTGAGGTGCAAATTTTGCCAGTACAGTACGTGGGTGGCGGAAGATGGACTGCTATTCACATTCCCGAAGTAGTCGAACGTCGGAGGGAAACTATTTCTGGCCCATGGCGTTCTGCTGGTGAGCCGATCCGTCGTCTTTATCGCCTGGTGGCCTCCTCCCCTTGTAATCAGCGTTAAGCTTGCCTTCCTGCTTGAAGACCCAACAGTTTCGGTTGGTATGATTAGCTGGCATATCAGGATGACCGTGAATCTGACACGGTCGGTCCAATATCCTATCAAGGGTGGATGGTCCATCCTGGTTTGCCTTTAGTGGCTTCTTCCGTTGACCGGGCGTCGAATTGTGAAATCCGGCGTTCACCACTATGTCGCGTATATTACTGCGACTGTTGTGTTCGGTTCATCGTGGCTTGTCATTGCCATCTCGGATTTCGGAAGTGCCCGGGCTGCTGGTGTCATTGCTTTTACGAGCAAGCCAGTTGTCTTGTCCAGCGCAGAAGCGGGTCATTAGAGCGGTAAGGGCTGCCATGGATTTGGTTCCTTCTTGGCCGAAGTGACGTGCTAGCCATTCGTCCCGGACACCGTGTCTGAAGGCCGCAAGGGCTTCTGCGTCCGGACATTCGACAATTTGGTTCTTTTTGACTAAGAACCTTGTCCAGAGCTCCCTGGCTGACCTGCCGGGCTCCTGGACAATGTGACTTAAGTCATAGGCGTATAATGGCCGGACATATTTTCCCTAGAAATTGCCTCGAAGGGCGTCTTGCAAATCTTCCCAGTTGTCGATGGAATTTTCTGGCAAACTGTTTAGCCAATATCGAGCTCGCCCTTTAAGCTTGAGAGGTAGGTATTTAATGGCGTGGAGGTTGTCTCCACGGGCCATGTGAATATGATGGAGGTAATCCTCGATCCATACCGTGGGATCTATTGTTCCATCGTATGATTCAATGTTGATGGATTTAAACCCGTCTTGGAATTCATGCTCCATTACTTCGTTAGTGAAGCAGAGAGGGTGTGCGGCTCCTCTATGTTGGGCCACACTATGAAGCACCTCCGGCAGGTTCTGTTTATGGTGTACGGCCCGGGCATGGTCGGCTTTATAGCGTCAGAATAGGCGACCATCATCGTCGGTCGGGATATATCTTTGTGATCTATACGTCGATTGTGTACGTCCTGCTCTACCCTCAGTGTATTTGTTGATATCGCAGGTATTCCTCTGAGCTGTTTTGTTTTGAAGGCCGGATGGGTCAGTATGGTGCTCTGCTTGGGCTGCTGCTTTGTCTGGACCGAACTGTGGTCGACCCGCCGCATTATTCGATGGTGGTATGGGCTCCATCACCCTGCAATGGTATTAAGGGAGCCACCTATTCTTTGGGTGACTTTTTACTAGGCTACTAAGGCCGTGTTCTTCGGAGGCAAAGACCTCGGCTATCATTGAGCAAATCTTGGCTTGCTTGAAGCTGCAGTTGCTTCTTTCTTAGGCTCCTTGCAGTGGCTATAAGCTGGCGTTTAAAGCGCTCCTGCTTGAGAGGTTCCTTGGGCATGATAAAGTCTTCGCCGCCGAGGATCTCCTCTTCCTCGGAGGGTGGGAGATAATTGATGTCCTCTGAGTCCCCATATGTGGTCTGTTCATCAGAGCTGTCATGCCCGCCTTCCTTTTCATCCTGCTCGAATTCTACCTCAGCAGGGTCTTTGTTGTCCGGGGTGTCGTCTTCTCTGGTGTTGGCAGTGTTTTCTCTTGGGCGATGTGGCCTAGGGTGCCGGTTTCCGGGCTGTGTACCAGGAGGTTTATTCTTGACCAAATTCTCCTTATCATCGTCGAGAGCGCCGTAAGGTGTGTCTTTCATACACATGTCATACCAAGAACTGGTCTTCCCATGTCGAACGGGTAATAAGCTCTGGCCTTGCCCCTCATCATCGTCCAAACCGTCGATGTCTTTGGGGCAGGGGTCGGGCGTGTTGGTTAGGTCTTCAATAGTGGCTACGAGCTGGGTGGCGGGTGGGAAACAAAATTCTCCATCGTCCGCTGAAAGTTCGAACCGAACATAGTTCGGCGACGGGCCGTTTTCCAGGGATAGGTTTTTTAGTGAGTTTAGCATGTCACCCATGGGCGCGTGTTGGAAGACATCTACGGCACTGAACTTGAAGATCGATAACCGATCGAGTTCGGTGTATGCGGGCTCGCAGGGTTCGGAGTTCGTCGTCAGAGGCGAGTTCGGGGTTTCGTTGATGCGGATACCGTAGGAAGTGGAATCTGCATGCGGCTCCAACGCCGCGGAATCGGTAGCCCCCATGATGGAGTCAAGCTTCCCATCTTCGAGCGATTTGATCTGCTCCAGATTTAAAGCCAGAGCTGCTACAGGAGCTATCTCCTGGTTGCTGCCTGATGATAGGTTTAAGCCATGTTCATCGAGGCAATGGGGAGCGGCTGTCGTGGTGTCGAATCCGTCGAAGATCACGTATCCATGGATGTCTGCGACATAATTCAAGCTCCCGAATCTGACCTGATGGCCAGGGGCGTAGCTGTCGATCTGCTCCAGATGGCCAAGCGAGTTGGCCCGCAGTACGAAGCCGCCGAATACGAAGATCTGTCCAGGGAGGAAGGTTCCTCCTTGGACTGCGTCATTATTGACGATCGAAGGGGCCATCGAGCCTTCTGCCGATGGCACAGTGGAACTCTCAATGAAAGCACCAATGTCGGTGTCAAAACCGACGGATCTTGGGTAGGGGGTCCCGAACTGTGCGTCTAGGATCGATGGTAACAGGAGACAGGGGACACGATGTTTACATAGGTTCGGGCCCTCTCTATGGAGGTAATACCCTAATTCCTACTTGATTGATCTTGATGAATATGAGTGTTACAAGAGTTGATCTACCACGAGATCGTAATGGCTAAACCCTAGAAGTCTAGCCTATGAATATGGTAATGAGTATACATCGTGTCCTTTCTGGACTACCCCCTATGGTTTATATAGACGCCGAGGGGATCTAGGGTTTACATGGAGTCAGCTACATAAGAAGGAATCTTCAGTCGCCAAGCTTGCCTTCCACGCCAAGTAGAGTCCAATTCGGACACGGTGCAGTCTTCGGTCTTCATCTCTTCATAGCCCATCATCCGGCCCATAGATAACATGCCGGACGTCCGAGGACCCCTTAGTCCAGGACTCCCTCAACCACTACATGCTATTAATTCTGATATGTCGCAAGTTATTGATGATGCTACTTCTACTATGAATTATGCTTATGATGATGCTAGTACCTTGCTTGATAATGATGATGTGCCACTTGGTGAACTTCTTGATAAACAAATTGCTAGAGTTATACAACATGATGTTTGAAACTGAATCTCCTGAGACACCTGCTAGAACTAGTCTTCCTAGATATGAATTGCCTAAGGTGCCGGAAGGTTATGTTATGAGTGAAGAAGCAACTAGAGATATTCTTGCTTGTAATGATAGAGATGATCTAGAGAAATTATTACACAAGTATAAAGAAAAATCTCTAGATGCTAGAATGAAATGTGATCCTAAGTTTGCTACTTCACCTATCTTTATTGATGATAAGGATTATGAATTCTCTGTCGACCCAAAGCTAATTAATATGGTTGAATCCGATCCTTTCCATGGTTATGAAACTGAAGCTGTTGTGGCACATCTTACTAAGTTGAATGACATAGCCACCCTTTTTACTCATAATGAGAAAAGTCGCTATTACTTTATTCTCAAATTATTTCCTTTCTCATTAAAGTGTGATGCTAAAGCTTGGTACAATACTCTTGCTCCTGGTTGTGTGCATAGTCCCTAGGATATGACTTATTACTTCTCTGAAAAATATTTTCCTGCTCATATGAAACAAGCTGCCTTACAAGAAATATTTAACTTTGTGCAAACTAAAGAAAAGAGTCTCCCACAAGCTTGGGGGAGGCTTTGCCAGTTACTTAATGCTTTGCCTGATCATCCTCTTAAGAAAAATGAAATACTTGATATCTTCTATAATGGACTAACCGATGCTTCTAAGGACTTCCTAGATAGTTGTGCTGGTTGTGTTTTCAGGGGACGAACTGTTGGACAAGCTGAAGAACTATTGAATAACATATTGAAAAATTATGATGATTGGACTATTCCTGAACCACCGCCTAAACCCACTCCGAAGAAGAGGGGTATATTATATCTCAGTCCCGAAGATATGCAAGAGGCAAAGAAATCAATGAAGGAAAAAGGCTGAGGATCTTAAAATTTTACCTCCTATTGAAGAAATACATGGGCTTAATACACCACTAATGCCTAAGGTGGTAGAGGTAAATTCTCTTATGAAGTTCAATAATAATGATAATCCTCACAATATGCATCCTAGTCAATGCCTTTATGAGTTTGAAAACTACATTAGGAAACAAGATCACTTCAATGCAAATGTTATGAAACAATTGAAATATAATTCTGATAGGATTGCTCGGTTGAGTGACTTGTTATTTAGAATATTAAATGATGTTAGAGGTGTTGGAAAACATGCTTCTATGATTCAAACTCAGTTAGAACAAGTTGCTAAATCTCAAAGAGAATTGCTTGATGAAATGAATCATAATATTCATGACTTTGCTGTTAGAGTTGCAACTAGAGGAGGTAAAATGACTCAAGAACCACTTTATCCTAAGGGACAACATTCACAAAGAGCTAACACTAGTGCACCTAGTCCTTGTAGAAAGAAAAAGGAAAAGAAAAATGATAGGAGTTTACATGCTCCTAGTGAACCTGAAATAGAAAAACCTCCTGATAATGAAAATGAAGTTTCTATCTCTGATGCTGAAAATCAATTTGGTAATGAACACTCACCTAATGATAATGAAAAAGATAATGATGAGGTTCATGAAGACTCTCAACCAACCAATGAAAAAGAACCGGACAATGATGTTGAGATAGAACCACCTGTTGATCTTGATAACCCACAACCTAAAAATAAAAGATATAACAAAAGAGACTTTGTTGCTAGAAAACACGGTAAAGAAAGAGAACCATGGGTTCAAAAACCTATGCCTTTTCCACCCAAGTTAACTAAAAAGAATGATGGTGAAGAATTTGAACGCTTTGTTGAAATGCTGAGGCCAGTCTTTTTGCGTACTCGCTTGACTGATATCTTGAAAATGCCTCCATATGCAAAGTATATGAAAGAAATCATCACAAGTAAGAGGAAAATACCGGAAGCTGAAATCTCCACTATGCTTGCTAATTATACTTTTAAAGATGGAGTACCTAAAACACTTGGAGATCCGGGAATACCAACTATACCTTGCTCTATCAAAAAGAATTATGTGAAAACTGCTTTGTGTGATTTAGGAGCTGGTGTTAGTGTTATGCCTTTCTCTTTATATAAAAGACTTGACTTGAATAAACTCACACCTACTGAAATATCTTTGCAAATGGCTGACAAATCAACTGCCATACCTATCAGTATCTGTGAGGATGTGCCCGTTGTTGTTGCTAATGTTACTATTTTGACTGACTTTGTTATACTTGAGATGCCCGAGGACGACAACATGTCGATTATCCTTGGTAGACCCTTCTTGAATACTGCAGGGGCTGTTATTGATTTCAATAAAACCAAGTTCACTTTTCATATTAATGGCAATGAACATACGGTGCACTTTCCGAAGAAACAATTCCAAGTGAATGGTATTAATGTTATTGAAAAATCTCCGACAATCACTATTGGAAGGTTTCAAATACCTTTAACTACTGTCAAAAAGAAATATGAAATGCTTATTGTTGGGGAAATACATATCCCAATTGAGGTAACTTAATGATTTACGAAAGTTCTTCGGTTTAATGCTAATCGAAAATGGTTGTTAATAAGACTTGATCAACCTTATTAATGGATCACTTTTGAACGGTATGAAGTTGATGAATTTAGTAAGAAATACTTTCTATCCCTACTTTTATTGTCTGTTTTTATTAGTTAAATAAAATAAAATGCCATGTTTTGTCTGTTTTCTGAATTTCCCGTGCAATAAAAATGACCCAAAAATAAAAGTTCTCAGAATGCCCTGAAAATTTAATACGATTTTTTTCTGACTATTTGAGAATTTTTGGTGCAATAAACATCAGAGGGAGATGCACTAGGTGGGCACAACCCACCTGCGCGCGCCAGCACCCCCAGAAGCGCCCTGGTGGGTTGTGGTCCCCATGTGGGCCCCTCACTTACCTCTTCATACCACATCATCACTTGCCTCCAGAAAAAAATCCCCATTGCTCTCTCTCTTGTGTTCTTGAGGTCAAACCCGCGGATTTCGATCTCTTTGCTCGAAGCTCCGTTTTCGAAACTGTTTCGGGGGATTGTTGCTTGGTATGTGACTCCATCATTTGTCCAATTAGTTTTTGTTTTAGTTGCTTATACTTTGAATAATTAGCTACTCTTGGTGCTGCTGTAGATGTGCTTAAATGTTGAATTCTTAGTGTTCTAAGTTGTTTGAATGCTTGTTATGGCCTCTATGTATCCCTATGAGTAGTTGTTATCAATCTTACGAAGTTTTGTTGACAAATTTTTGTCACCCCAAAATTTTTATTTTCAAAAAAATTGTACGTGGACATGAATATCTTCAGGAAGTTTGGCTCCAAGAAAACTCCAAGGGTGTTATTGGGGAGTCCTCTGACACTGATCTCCACCCCCGGAGGTTGGCGGAGGTACGGCCGTGTGAATGGACGCACATCCCATTCCTGCAGGAGGCTGGAATTCTTGAGGAGTTCATGCAGTATATTGCCAACGCCGGTCTCACCGACTTCATAGCAGATGAGTGTGACCAGCACCAAATCCTCACAAACATCTTTGTTCAGAGCTTTACTTTCTTGCCTAGAAATAATCCTCCTGAAGTGAGCTTTAATTTATATGCTGAAAACCATCAGATACCACTTACTAAGTTTTGTGACATATGCATGATCCCGTCTGATGGGAGCTTGGCTAAGCCTAGGCCGGCTGGGTTTGAGGATTTTTATCGCACTTTGATAGTGGGTGATGAGAGAGGAGTGTCAGCCACTACGGCTGCTAGCATACACTTTCCTCCCATACATTATTTTGCTTTATTTGTTGCTAAGTGCTTGCTTGCTAGAAAGAAAGTAGGTGCGCTCAGTGCACCAGAGTTTGTTGTTTTACGCCGAGCACTAGAGGGCGAGAACACCTATAGCTTGGGAGGTATTGTGGCTCGTCGCCTCCATATTAATAAATCACAGGGTGAAATACATGGTGGGATTTATGCTACTTGTTTGGCGGCTCACTTTGAGGTTGAGATACGCCCTCATGATTTCCCTTTGACCAAAGATTACCTAGACTGTGCAGCCATGAATCACCACCATTTTACTGATATCGAGTCCCCTCACATCCCTATCCGTATAACCTAGTTTTTAGTGTGAGGACTCACGATGTTATTCCATTGCCTGCTCCTCCTTTGTTTGATTCTGTTGCCAGGGGCGGATATAGGATTATGCCGGCAGACATCATCGCCTATCGGAATGCTCAGGCTTCCGGGGAGGCAGCACACCAGGCACCTCCGCAGTGGGATCAATGGATGCCTGCTCCTCAGGATCCCTACTACCCTCCAGGCTACTGATTTATTACCAACTTAGGCCAAAATCCTAAGCTTGGGGGAGTACGTGTTCTCACTAACATTATAATCATGTTCACATATCATTCCATTTGTCGGTGTTCACACTTTTTCATTGGATCATCCATGCTTAGATTTATTTTCTTGCTTTCTTCTTGTGTGTTTGAAAAACTTTAGAAAACCCAAAAAAATTAGTTGTAGTTAATTTACTTTCTATGCATGCTTAGTAGTAGTACTAAAAATAAAATCCAAAAAGATTTCCTTGTTCTTCTTTTGCTTGTTGGGAGCTTTCCCATGTAAATAGTTTTTCTCATTTCTGCTTTTCCCTTTTTATTTGCTTGCTTAAGAAAACCAAAAACTCCAAAAATATTTCAGTGTGTTTCTCTGAAATTCTTTTCTTTTATTCGAGTTGTACCGAGGAGAAGACCATGATGAAAATGTTGAGTGGCTCTCATATGAATAATTGTTGAACTAATAAAGAGCCCATTTTACCTTGTCTTCTCCTGTTGAATAAAATGTTTGCAAATTCCAGCTTAGTCCATGGCACTCTTTCACTATTATTATTTTCATATCATTCAGTCATGCAAGTGAAAGGCAATAATGACGACATTTGATGAACTGGTCGTGGCAAAGAGAAACTGGTATGAACTCGACTTGTCTTGTCTGTGTAAATATGTTAAACCTAGCGTCCATGATTCAACCCATTATGATTAAACATGTTTGCAATGACAATTAGATATTATAGTTTCTCATGCCATGCATAAGTAGCTGGGAGTTAATAATGATTTATCTTGGATATCAACATAGCGTTAAAATGATTGTGATGTAGTATGATGATATGGTATCCTCCTCTGAATGTTCAAGTGGCTTGACTTGGTACATGTTCATGCATGTAGTTGAATCAAAACCAACATAGCCTCTATAATGTTTATGTTCATGGTGTCCATATCCTACTCATGCTAGTGTCCAATGTTACTTACGCGTAATGCATGGTTATGATCGTTGTTGCTCTCTAGCTGGGCGCTTCTCAATCTTAATTGCTAGCCTTTGCCTGTACTAAGTGGGGATTCTACTTGTACATCAAAAACCTTGAACGCAAAGTTATTCCAGATGAGTCCACCATACCTACCTATATACTGTATTACCCTGCCGTCCTAAGTAAATTTGCATGTGCCACCTCTAAAAACTTCTAAAAAATTATCCATTTTGTGTGCCTGGATCGTTCATGGAACGACAGGAGGTGGTCGATATCTTCCGTGCTAAGCGGGTTATTCTCAGGTTGATTGTTTATTCACTCGCCATCGCACGAGAAAATGGGTGGTAATAGAGATGCCCAGTCCCAAACTGCAAAATACAAAAAGAGTTCATCTCTTACATAATCAAACAAAAACTCCCAATGGAGTCAAAACCTTTACTTTTACCACTTGGTAACCGCCACTAGCGTACTTAGCATGGAAGATGTTGATAACTGATTGTCGTGAAGTGAATAAGAAGGGTGCATGTCTCAAAATATCATTTATCTCTGTTTTAAAAACTGAGCTCTGGCACCTCTGCAAATCACTGCTTCCCTTTGTGAAGGGAATATCTATTTACTTTTATGTTGTGTCACCACCTTCTAAAACAAGCGCCAGGAACTGAGTACAGAACAACGTTCTTGATTTATGCATTGTGTGTAGCTAATGTTGGGTGCATCATGACTGGATCTTTTCTACCATGAATTACAATGTTTAGTTGCTGCTCGAACTTTGGAGGTGCTCTGCATTTATGTTTTGCCGTCTCAGAAAGGGCTTTCGAGATACCACTATTATCATATTATATCATGGTTGTTTTGACAACTTGTTGCCATTTGAGATATCTTATTATTGCTCACTAGCTGATTATGTCATTGATATGAATCATTATAATCTTTAAGAGTTATTGTCGACATGGTTAGTTATAATGTTGGCTGGAAACCTGGGTGATGTTTAAGCTTATTTATGCAAACAAGAGCAAAAGAGTTCGTAAAAAAATTTCTTTCTCACTTTCAGTTTATCAACTGAATTGCCTGACCAACTTCTTTCGCCTATATATATCCATATACCCTAGAAACATCCGGGAACACAATAGATCGGGAGTTTAGCCGCCAGAAGCTCTCGTAGCCACCGAAAACCAATCTAGACCCGTTCCGGCACCCTGCTGGAGGGGGAATCCCTCTCCGATGGCCATCTTCATCATCCCGGCGCTCTCCATGACGAGGAGGGAGTAGTTCTCCCTCGAGGCTGAGGGTATGTACCAGTAGCTATGTGTTTGATCTCTCTCTCTCTCATGTTCTTGAGGTGGTACGATCTTGATGTATCGCGATCTTTCCTATTATATTTGGATCTTATGATGTTTCTCCCCCTCTACTCTCTTGTAATGGATTGAGTTTTCCCTTTGAAGTTATCTTATCGGATTGAGTCTTTAAGGATTTGAGAACACTTGATGTATGTCTTGCACGTGCTTATCTATGGTGACAATGGGCTATCATGTGATCCGCTTGATGTATGTTTTGGTGATCAACTTGCGAGTTTCGTGACCTCATGAACTTATGCATAGGGGTTGGCACACGTTTTCGTCTTGACTCTCCGGTAGAAACTTTGGGGCACTCTCTGAAGTTTTTTGTGTTGATTGAATAGATGAATTTGAGATTGTGTGATGCTTATCATATAATCATACCCACGGATACTTGAGGTGACATTGGAGTATCTAGGTGACATTAGGGTTTTGGTTGATTTGTGTCTTAAGGTGTTATTCTAGTACGAACTCTATGATAGATTGAATGGAAAGAATAGCTTCGTGTTATTTTACTACGGACTCTTGAATAGATCGGTCGGAAAGGATAACTTTGAGGTGGTTTCATACCCGACCATAATCTCTTCGTTTGTGAAGATAAAACCACCACCGTGCTCTAAAAAGATATAAGTGAAGCACTAGAGCAAATGACGAACTACTTCGAAAGATATAAGTGAAGATCAATGAGTAGTAGAAAAATTATGCAACTATATGAAGACTCTCTAACATTTAATAATTTCAGATCTTGGTATTTTATTCAAACAGCAAGCAAAAAAATGAAATAAAATGACGCTCCAAGCAAAAAACATATCATGTGGTGAATAAAAATATAGCTCCAAGTAAAGTTACCGATGAACGAAGACGAAAGAGGAGATGCCTTCCGGGGCATCCCCAAGCTTAGGCTCTTGGTCATACTTCAATATTACCTTGGGGTGCCTTAGGCATCCCCAAGCTTAGGCTCTTGCTACTCCTTATTCCATAGTCCATCGAATCTTTACCCAAAAATTGAAAACTTCACAACACAAAACTTAACAGAAAACTCGTAAGCTCCGTTAGTACAAGAAATAAATCACCACTTCAAGGTACTATAATGAACTCATTCTTTATTTATATTGGTGTTAAACCTATTGTATTCCAACTTCTCTATGGTTTATAAACTCTTTTACTAGCCATAGATTCATCAAAATAAGCAAACAACACACGAAAAACAGAATCTGTCAAAAACAGAACAGTCTGTAGTAATCTGGATCAAACGTATACTTCTGGAACTCATACAATTCTCAAATAAATTTCTGGACATGAGGAATTTATCTATTAATCATCTTCAAAAATAATTAACTAAATAGCACTCTCCAAGAAAAAAGGCAGCAATTCTCGTGAGCGCTAAAGTTTCTGTTTTCTACAGCTTGATCGCAAAGACTTTCCCCAAGTCTTCCCAAAGGTTCTATTTGGCACAAACAATAATTAAAAGCATAAAACCACATCTAAACAGAGGCTATATGAATTATTTATTACTAAACAGGAGCAAAAAGCAAGGAACAAAAATAAAGTTGGGTTATGAGAGAGCAAAAAGCAAGGAACAAAAATAAAGTTGGGTTGCCTCCCAACAAGCGCTATCGTTTAACGCCCCTAGCTAGGCATGATGATTCCAATGATGCTCACATAAAAGATAAGAATTGTAACATAAAGAGAGCATCATGAAGAATATGACTGGCACATTTAAGTCTAAACCACTTCCTATGCATAGGTATTTTGTGAGCAAACAACTTGTGGGAACAAGAATCAACTTGCATAGGAAGGTAAAACAAGCATAACTTTAAAACTTTAAGCACATAGAGAGGAAACTGGATATTATTGCAATTCCTACAAGCATATATTCCTCCCTCATAATAATTTTCAGTAGCATCATGAATGAATTCAACAATATAACCAGCACCTAAAGCATTCTTTTCATGATCTACAAGCATAGAATTTTTATTACTCTCCACATAAGCAAACTTCTTATCATGAATAGTAGTGGGAGAAAACTCAACAAAATAACTATCATGTGAGGCATAATCCAATTGAAAACTAAAATCATGATGACAAGTTTCATGGATATCATTATTCTTTATAGAATACAAGTCATCACAATAATCATCATAGATAGAAACTTTATTCTCATAATCAATTGGAACCTCTTCCGAAATAGTGGATTCATCACAAAATAAAGTCATGACCTCTCCAAATACACTTTCATCAATATAATCATCATACATAGGAGGCATGCTTCCATCATAATAAATTTGCTCATTAAAACTTTGGGGACAAAAAATATCATCTTCATCAAACATAGCTTCCCCAAGCTTGTGGCTTTGCATGTCATTAGCATCATAGATATTACAGGAATTCATACTAACAACATTGCAATCATGCTCATCATTCAAAGATTTAGTGCTAAACATTCTAAAGAATTCTTCCTCTTGCACTTGAGCACAATTATCGGAATCCCTATTTTCATGATAGATATTAAAAAGATGAAGCATATGAGGCATCCACAATTCCATATTTTTTTGTAGTTTTATTTTATAGACTAAACTAGTGATAAAACAAGAAACTAAAAGACTCGATTGCAAGATCTAAAGATATACCTTCAAGCACTCACCTCCCCGACAACAGCGCCAGAAAAGAGCTTGATGTCTGCTACACAACCTTCTTCTTGTAGACGTTGTTGGGCCTCCAAGTGCAGAGGTTTGTAGGACAGTAGCAAATTTCCCTCAAGTGGATGACCTAAGGTTTATCAATCTGTAGGAGGCGTAGGATGAAGATGGCCTCTCTCAAGCAACCCTGCAACCAAATAACAAAGAGTCTCTTGTGTCCCCAACACACCCAATACAATGGTAAATTGTATAAGTGCACTAGCTCGGTGAAGAGATGGTGATACAAGTGGTATATGGATGCTAGATAAAGGTTTTTGTAATCTGAAAATATAAAAACAGCAAGGTAACTAATGATAAAAGTGAGCGTAAACAGTATTGCAATGCGTTGAAACAAGGCCTAGGGTTCATACTTTTGCTAGTGCAAGTTCCCTCAACAGTAGTAACATAATTGGATCATAAAACTATCCTCAACATGCAAAAAAGAGTCACTCCAAAGTCACTAATAGCGGAGAACAAACGAAGAGATTATGGTAGGGTACGAAACCACCTCAAAGTTATTCTTTCCAATCAATTCGTTGGGCTATTCCTATAAGTGTCACAAACAGCCCTAGAGTTCGTACTAGAATAACACCTTAAGACACAAATCAACCAAAACCCTAATGTCACCTAGATACTCCAATGTCACCTCAAGTATCCGTGGGTACGATTATACGATATGCATCACACAATCTCAGATTCATCTATTCAACCAACACATAGAACCTCAAAGAGTGCCCCAAAGTTTCTACCGGAGAATCATGACGAAAACGTGTGCCAACCCCTATGCATAGGTTCATGAGCGGAACCCGCAAGTTGATCACCAGAACATACATCAAGTGAATTACGTGATATCCCATTGTCACCACAGATACGCACGGCAAGACATACATCAAGTGTTCTCAAATCTTTAAAGACTCAATCCGATAAGATAACTTCAAAGGGGAAACTCAATCCATTACAAGAGAGTATAGGGGGAGGAGAAATATAAGATCCAATTATAATAGCAAAGCTCGCGATGCATCAAGATCGTGCCAAATCAAGAACACGAGAGAGAGAGAGAGAGAGAGATCAAACACATAGCTACTGGTACATACCCTCAGCCCCGAGGGAGAACTACTCCCTCCTCGTCATGGAGAGCACCGGGATGATGAAGATGGCCACCGGAGAGGGATTCCCCCTCCGGCAGGGTGCCGGAACGGGTCTAGATTGGCTTTCGGTGGCTACGGAGGCTTATGGAGGCGAAACACCCGATCTATTGTGCTTCCCGATCGTTTTAGGGTATATGGAGATATATAGGTAGAAGAAGTACGTTAGGGGAGCCATGAGGGGCCGACAAGGGTGGAGGTCGCGCCCAGGGTGGTGGGCGCGCCCCCCTGCCTCATGGCTTCCTCGTTGCTTCCCTTACATGGACTCCAAGTCTCCCGGGTTGCTTTCCTTCCAAAAATAAGTTCCGTGAAGTTTCAGGTCAATTGGACTCCGTTTGATTTTCCTTTTCTGCGGTACTCTAAAACAAGGGAAAAAAACAGAAACTGGCACTGGGCTCTGGGTTAATAGGTTAGTCCCAAAAATAATATAGAAGTGTATAATAAATCCCATAAACATCCAAAACATAAGATAATATAGCATGGAGCAATCAAAAATTATAGATACGTTGGAGATGTATCAGGTTGCAGGGTTGTTTGAGAGAGACCATCTTCAACCTACGCCTCCCATGGATTGATACGGTCTACTACACAACCTTCTTCTTGTAGACATTGTTGGGCCTCCAAGTGCAGAGGTTTGTAGGACAGTAGCAAATTTCCCTCAAGTGGATGACCTAAGGTTTACCAATCCGTAGGAGGCGTAGGATGAAGATGGTCTCTCTCAAGCAACCCTGCAACCAAATAACAAAGAGTCTCTTGTGTCCCCAACACACCCAATACAATGGTAAATTATATAGGTGCACTAGTTCGGCGAAGAGATGGTGATACAAGCGTAATATGGATAGTAGATAATGGTTTTTGTAATATGAAAATATAAAAATAGCAAGGTAACTAATGATAAAAGTGAGCGTAAACGGTATTGCATGCGTTGAAACAAAGCCTAGGGTTCATACTGTCGGGGTTGGGGTTCCGGCAAACCCTTAAGGTTCGAACACTGGGGTGCGCGCGAAGTCTATCCCTCCTGCCGATCAATGCTCTAGCTCACTAGATCTCGCAGACGAACTCGATGAACTCGCAACACAGAAAGACACAAAATTTATACTGGTTCGGGCCACCGTTGTGGTGTAATACCCTACTCCAGTGTGGTGGTGGTGGATTGCCTCTTGGGCTGATGATGAACAATACAAGCAAAGAACAGCCTCCTGAGGTCGAGGTGTTCTTGAGCTCGGTGAGCTTGTGTGTGTGTGGATGGACTGAATGATCCCCCCTTGTGTCATGGCTAGTCTTATTTATAGAGGCCCTGGTCCTCTTCCCAAATATCGAGCAGGAAGGGAGCCAACAATGGCGAGCTAATTTGAAGGGGGGCAGCTAGTACAAGCTATCCTGACAAAAGTAGTCTTCGCCTACGCAAAGCTCTGGTGCTGACGCCATCTTGGGCTCCACGATGACCTATGTCTTGCAGTCCATGGTCTTAGTCTTGTTGCACCTAAATGGCAACCTTTGCCTGAAGCCTCGGTACTCCGTGGCTGCACTTGCCTCCCTTGCACCAAAGAGGAAACAAGGAAGCTGCGAGCACTGGCACCCGCCTGGTGTCGATCGTCGTGGCTCACGTCACGGGAACCTCGTGAGGTTCCCCTCGCCTTGATATCTCCGCTCCTCGTGAGCCTTCTAGCTTGGCCACTCCAGAGGAGGTCTTGCATAGTCCGCCTCGCGAGGGTCTTGAATGATTTGGTGGTGAAGATGGGTCGTATGGCCTGCCGACTCAGCCACGCCGCGGGCCGCAGGCAGGAAAGTCTGCGGACCCCCGTTCCCAGAACACCGACAGTAGCCCCGGGGCCCAAGGTGCGCTCGGGCTTGGCTTCGCGGTGAAGCCAAGGGTCAAGTTCGGAGCACCACGGGCCCCAAGAGCCTGCGGCCTCGGTTGACGCGTGGCGGTTGATTGCACGTGGGCGTCTCCGCTTCCCCACGTTGTCTGGATGACTGCACGACTTGTCAAGTCCTTGTGACATGCAAGGGAAAACATCATTACCTGCGATCGTGGGAGACGCCGGTTGGCCTTCTCTTGCTATAAATGGGGAGGGGGCGGAGCCCCTGTTGCCCATCTCCTCCTCGCTTGCTCGCTTCTTCCTCCTTGCTTCATTGCTTGCAGTGCCTCCGATGGCGCCACAAAGGAAGCTCTCTGCCGCCGAGAAGGGGAAGGCCCCTCACGAGGGCCCTGGTTCCCCGGTGCCCAAACGCGACGCCCAGAGGGGCATGTATCAAACTGTGGTTCTTGGTTAATGCAACGTGTGTGTTATTCCCATGTCGTGCTGTTATTTCGCGCAGAGATAACCTAACCTGGCGTGTTTGGGGCGCCCTTTCTTTCACGAGATATCTGCGTTTGCTCAAGAACAGCAAAAATTTGTTAGGGGGTGCGCTAGAGGATTTGCCGTTCACCCGAACCTTGACTTGGCGCTTTGTATCGCGGTACCCGTGGGGCACGGATTTAGGAGAGATGCGCCAGCTTCCAGGCTTGAACGAGGGTGACTCACGAGAAGGCAGAGAGAAGAAAAAGCTCGCGAGGGCACCTGCCCAGCCCCCTCGCGAGGTATGCGAGAGAGAGACCATGGGTAAACCAGAGCCGAAAAACGCGGTAAAAGGCGAAGGAACCAGATCAGCAAGGAACACCAAAGGCAAACTCGATTAAGGAAAGGCAAGCCAATTATGGAAAGCAAATGAAAAGCCGCGTCCGGCACCTAATCTAGTCTTCAAGTCTTCTCACCAGCGCAGAGCTAAGTGCTGTCCACTAGGCATGGGAGGGAGCCCCAGGGCCTGAGGCCGGCGCTCCTGAGACTCCGGGGTGTGTACAGCCCCAACTCATTATTATGTGAGAGTGTTACGGGCGGCGATTCTTCACAGGCACCGGGCCTTGCTTCACAGGCTCTGGGCCTTTCTTCACAGGCTCTGGGCCTTGCTTCATAGGCTCTGAGCCATGGTTCATGGGTAGAACTTTCGGAGGTGTTGGATGTTCCAGGCGTTTTGGATAGGTGTCCCCTCTTGCGTCTCCAAGCGCACAGCGCCAGGCCTGGAGATGTGGACGACCCTGAACGGGCCCTCCCACATGGGTGAGAGCTTGTGCAAGCCTTCCCTGGAGAGGACCCGCCTCAGGACCAGGTCACCCGTCTCGAGCGTCCTGGAGCGAATGTTGCGGCAGTGGTAGCGTCGCAACTCTTGCTGGTACCTTGCCGCCCTTAATGCAGCTTCGCAACGATGTTCCTTCCCCAACACGAGATCCATCCCCCGCATGGCGTCCTGCTATGTTTTGTCGAACGCCAGGACCCGCGTGGAGCGATGCTTGACCTCGTGAGGGAGGACTGCTTCAGCTCCATAGACCAGGAAGAACGGAGTCTCATCCATTGGCTTGGTAGCGGTGGTGCGGATGGACCACAACACGGACTGGAGCTCATCGTGCCAGCCCCTGCTGCAGGCCTCTAGCTTCTTCTTGAAGGTCCTGGTCTTGAGGCCCCTCAGGACCTCGGCGTTAGCGCGCTCAGCCTGACCATTGCTCCTGGGGTGGGCTACCGAAGCGTAGCAGATCTGCGTTCCAAGGTTAGCACAGTAGGTTTTAAAAAGGTTACTGGTAAAATACGAGCCGTTATCTGTGATAATGCGGTTGGGGACCCCGAAGCGGCTCACGAGGCCCTTGATGAACTTGACAGCAGAGCCGGCTAGAATGGTTCGGACGGCTTCCACTTTCGCCCACTTGGTGAACTTATCGATGGCGACGTAGAGATATTGGTAGCCCCCTGGCACTCATGGGAACGGGCCTAGGATGTCTAGCCCCTAGATCGCGAACGGCCACGTGAGCGGGATGTTTTGGAGGCCCTGAGCAGGCTGATGGATTTGCTTGGCGTGGAATTGGCAAGCTTCACAGGACTTCACCAGCTCAGGTGCATCGTTGAGTGCTGTGGGCCAATAGAATCTGCTGTGGAAGGCCTTGTCGATGAGGGTCCGTGATGATGAGTGATGTCCGCAGTCCCTGCCGTGTATGTCAATCAGCAGCTCCCTCCCTTGATCGCTGGAGATGCAGCGTAGCGTGACATCGTTCGGCCGTTTCCTGTACAACTCGCCGTCTTGAATGCAGTACGTTGTGGCCTGCCTGGCCACGCACTCCGTGTCTTCTTCCTTCCCCGGCAGTGTCCCGTGCATCAGGTACTCCTTGAACTCCTTGGTCCAGCACTCCTCCTGGGGCTCGAGCGCCAAGACCGGCCGAGCCACTGAGGTCGGGCCGCAAGCTGAGGCTCCTGAGGCCGGGGGCTGAGGGAGCTCCTCTTGAGACTGAGTCGTGCTTGGTAGAGGTGGTGTAGCTGACGGCTTGAAGAGCCGCTCTTCGAAGATGCCATGATCTTGCGGTTGCCGCTTGGATGCTCTTTTGGCAATGTCGTCGGCTTCCTTATTGGTGCCCCAAGGCACGTGCTGCAGCTCCAAGCCTGCGAACTACTTTTCCATTTTGCTCACCTCAGCGAGGTAGGCCTCCATGTGCTCGTCCTTTGTCTCGTACACTTTGTTGGAGAAGTTGACGAGGAGCTGCGAGTCGCCCTTGACGGTAAGGTGCCTCACCCCCATAGCCGCCGCAGCCTTCAGGCCGGCTATGAGGCCTCGTATTCCGCGATGTTGTTGGAGACCTTCTCGCCGTGCTGAAAGCAGAGTTGCACGACGTAGCAAAGCTTGTCCTGAGTGGGCGAGATGAGCACCGCTCCAGCCCCCACGCCCTGGTGCGCAAAGGCGCCGTAAAAATACATGACCCAGCCGTCTGGCGCCTCGCTTCCTTGGGAGGTGGACTGGTCTTCTCCTCCCTCAAGAGCCGGGGCATCTGTCCATTCTGCCACAAAATTGGCGAGCGTGGCTCCCTTGATGACCCTGGTGGTGCTAAACTCCAGATGGAATGCTTGCAGCTCGATGTTCCATTCAGCGACCCTTCCGGCTGAGTTTGGGCTCCTGAGTACCCTTTCCAACGGGTAAGACGAGACGATGTTGATGGGGTGCCCCTGGAAGTAGTGTCGCAGCTTGCACGAGGCCACCAAGAGTGCGAGCAGGAGCTTCTGTAGCATGGGGTAGCGCGCCCTCGCGTCCCACAGCACAGTGTTGACGAAGTACACCGGGTGCTCGACGAGGGCCGGTACACTGTTGAGGCTCGGGTCCCGCGAAGATTGTGGCATATCCTGAGGTGATGGGTCTCCTAAGACTTGACTGTCCTCAGGAACTTCTGCGATGCTGCCCTGCTGAGCTTGATCTTTTGCCATTGATGGCTTTGTTGCTCCTTCCTGGCCCCGCAATGCATCAGCTCTGGCTTGGTGCGGCACACCCTTGTCTTGACGCCCCTCCCGAATAGCCACCAATGCCGCGCTGGTGGAGTAAGGGGTGGCGGCAAGGTAGAGTACCAGAGGCTCGAGAGGCCATGGTACCACCATCACTGGGGGGGTTGGTGAGGTATTTCTTGATGTCTCGGAAGGCCTGGTCGGCCTCCGGGGTCCACTCGAAGGGGCCTTTCTTCTTCATGAGCTTAAAGAAGGGAAAGGTGCGCTCGCCTAGCTTAGAGATGAAACGCCCTAACGCGGTCACCCGTCCCACCAGCTTTTGCATCTCCTTGAGGGTCTGTGGTGGGCTCATGTCTTCGATGGCCTTGATCTTTTCCGGGTTCGCCTCGATCCCTCTGTTGGATACGAGAAACCCTAGCAACTTGCTAGATGGGACGCCAAACACACACTTCTTCGGGTTAAGCCTCAAGTTCACTTGGCGCAAGCTCTCGAAGGTCTCCTCCAAGTCTTGAATCAACGTCCTCGCCTCGCGAGATTTGACCACTATGTCATCAACGTAGGCCTCTATGTTCCTACCGAGCTGCCGCCCCAAGGCGATGTGCATTAGCCATTGAAAGGCCGCGCCCGTGTTGCAAAGGCCGAAAGGCATGCAGGTGTAGCAGTACACCCCACATGGTGTCAAGAAGGCCGTCTTCTCTACATCCTCCACCGCCATCTTGATCTGGTGGTATCCAGAGAACGCATCCAGGAAACACAACAAATCGCACTCGGCGGTGGAGTCGAAGATTTGATTGATGCGCGGAAGGGGGAATGGATCTTGAGGGCAGGCTTTGTTTAGGTTGGTGAAGTCAACGCACATCCATTCCTTCCCACCTTTCTTCGGTACTACAACGGGGTTCGCCAGCCATTCAGGGTATCGAACTTCCCGGATGGTACTTGCCGCCTCCAACTTGCGTGTCTCTTGGACGATGAAGGCCTGCTTCTCAGTGGACTGCCGTCTTGCTCGCTGCTTCATGGGGCGTACGTTGGGCACACCTTTAGATGATGTTGGATTACCTCTCTCGGGACCCCTACCAGTTGGTCGGGCTCCCACGCGAATATCTCCTTGTTCGTGCGCAAAAACCTTACCAACGCCTCTTCTTGCCCCGGGTCTAGGCTGGTTCCTATGGTGAAGGTGGCTCCTGAAGACTCATCCTTGTCAACTGACACCTGCTTGGTCTCCTCCTTGTCTTGGGTGAACAACTGCTTTTTCTTGGTGGGCGCGGCCTCCTTTTCCTCCGGCGCACCAGCGCCGGCCGGCTGCGCCGCTGCCGCAGTCTTGAAGGCGAGCCTGGGCGCCATCACGGCCTCCTTATTGTCCCCTTGGATGGTGAGGACGCCCTTGCTCCATGGCATCTTCATGAGGGTGTAGGCCGAGTGAGTTGCTACCATGAACTGAGCGAGGGCCGGGTACCCGAGGATGGCATTGTATGGGAGACCGATGTGAGCGATGTCAAAGTCCACCAGCTCGGTGCGATAGTTGTCCGGCGTGCCAAAGGTGACAAGGAGGCGGATCTGCCCCAAGGGATGAGCAGCTCCACCGCCCACTCATGTGAACGGCTTGCTGAGGCCGAGCCGTTCGAGTGGCACATGAAGAAGGCTGAAAGCTTCCACAGAGAGCAAGTTGAGGTTAGTGCCGCTGTCGATGAGGGTCTTGGTGACGGCCATGTTGCAGATGGTGGGCGTGCAGAGCATCGGAAGCATCCCTGAGCCGGCGGTGGAGCCAGGGTGGTCTTCCGAGTCAAAGGTGAGGTCGGCCTCCGGCGCGGCCCAACCCGACGGAGCCCCCGGGCGCTTGCAGGCTGCCCCAATCTGACGGAAGAAAGGCTTGACGTGGCGATTTGAAGGTGGTGCTTGGGAGCCACCCAGTAGTGTCGCGACTGCGTGGTGCACCGGCGCCGCGTAGCACGCAGTGAAGATGTCGCGGAGTTCCACCCAGGACGTCACCATGGATCCCGGGAGGCCGAGCAGCCAAGCGGGCGGCTCGCCGGCCAGGACAGGGGGAACAAGTTTGCCATGATCTTGTTGTCGCCTCCGGCTTCGAGGACGGCTTCCTCGTACGCTAGCAGGAACAACGCCAAGTCTGCCACGCCGTCATAACGCGGCGGCATCTCTGGCCTGAACTTGACCGGCCACTACACTCGCCGCAGGGCGGGGGCCAGGGCTCGGTACCCAGACTCCCCACTGCTGGTGTCGGCCGCGGAGGTCGGTGGCGGGGCACCTTCCATGGGAGCGCGGTGCGGCGGTTCGGGGCACTGGTCGATGGAGAGAAGCTCCGGCGCACCCCCTACCTGGGGCACCAAATGTCGGGGTTGGGGTTCCGGCAAACCCTTAAGGTTGGAACAATGGGGTGCGCGCGAAGTCTTTCCCTCCTGCCGATCAACGCTCTAGCTCACTAGATCTCGCGAACGAACTCGACGAACTCGCAACACAGAAAGACACAAGATTCATATTGGTTCGGGCCACCGTTGTGGTGTAATACCCTACTCCAGTGTGGTGGTGGTGGATTTCCTCTTGGGCTGATGATGAACAATACAAGCGAAGAACAGCCTCATGAGGTTGAGGTGTTCTTGAGCTCGGTGAGCTTGTGTGTGTGTGGATGGACTGAATGATCCTCCCCACTTGTGTCATGGCTAGTCTTATTTATAGAGGCCCTGGTCTTCTTCCCAAATATCGAGTGGGAAGGGAGCCAACAATGGCGGGCTAATTTAAAGGGGGACAGCTAGTACAAGCTATCCTGACAAACATAGTCTTTGCCTGTGCAAAGCTCTGGTGGTGACGCCGTCTTGCGCTCCACGATGACCTCTGTCTTGCAGTCCATGGTCTTGGTCTTGTTGCACCGAAATGGCAACCTTTGCCTGATGCCTCGGTACTCCGCGGCTGCGCTTACCTTCCTTGCACCAAAGAGGAAACAAGGACGCTGCGAGCGCTGGCGCCAGCCTGGTGTCGATCGTCATGGCTCACATCACGGGAACCTCGTGAGGTTCGCCTCGCCTTGATATGTCTACTCCTCGTGAGCCTGCCTAGCTAGGCTACTCCAGAGGAGGTCTTGCGTCGTCCGCCTCGCGAGGCTTGGCCCCTCGCAAGGGTCTTGAATGCCTTGGTAGTGAAGATGGGCCGTACGGCCTGCCGGCTCAGCCACGCAGCGGGCCGCAGGTAGGCAAGTCTGGGGACACCCGTTCCCAGAATGCCGACACATACTTTCGCTAGTGCAAGTTCCCTCAAGAATAATAACATAATTGGATCACATAACTATCCCTCAACATGCAACAAAGAGTCACTCCAAAGTCACTAATAGCGGAGAACAAACGAAGAGATTATGGTAGGGTACGAAACCACCTCAAAGTTATTCTTTCCAATCAATCCGTTGGGCTATTCCTATAAGTGTCACAAACAGCCCTAGAGTTCGTACTAAAATAACACCTTAAGACACAAATCAACCAAAACCCTAATGTCACCTAGATACTCCAATGTCACCTCAAGTATCCGTGGGAATGATTATACGATATGCATCACACAATCTCAGATTCATCTATTCAACCAACACATAGAACCTCAAAGAGTGCCCCAAAGTTTCTACCGGAGAGTCAAGATGAAAACGTGTGCCAACCCCTATGCATAGGTTCATGGGCGGAACCCGCAAGTTGATCACCAAAACATACATCAAGTGGATCAATAGAATACCCCATTGTCACCACGGGTATCCCACGCAAGACATACATCAAAGGTTCTCAAATCCTTAAAGACTC
Source organism: Triticum urartu (assembly GCF_056163025.1). NCBI lineage: Eukaryota > Viridiplantae > Streptophyta > Magnoliopsida > Poales > Poaceae > Triticum > Triticum urartu. Next base: position 270,281,472 of record NC_141873.1, read on the forward strand.
AATCCGATAAGATAACTTCAAGGGAAAACTCAATCCATTACAACAGATTAGAGGGGGAGAAACATAATAAGATCCAACTATAATAGCAAAGCTCGCGATACATCAAGATCGTACCACCTCAAGAACACGAGAGAGAGAGATCAAACACATAGCTACTGGTACATATCCTCAGCCCCGAGGGTGGACCACTCCCTCCTCGTCATGGAGAGCACCGGGATGATGAAGATGGCCACCAGAGAGGGATTCCCCCTCCGGCAGGGTGCTGGAACGGGTCTAGATTGGTTTCCAGTGGCTACGGAGGCTTCTAGCGGCGGAACTCCCGATATATTGTGCTCTCCGATGTTTTTAGGGTATATAGGTATATATGGGAGGAAGAAGTACGTCGGTGGACCTCTGGGCTCTCCACGAGGCAGGGGGCGCACCCCCCACCCTCGTGGGCAGCCCGGGACTCTCCTGGTCCAACTCCGATACTCCGTGGGCTTCTTTTGGTCCAAAAATAAGTTCCATGAAGTTTCAGGTCAATTGGACTCCGTTTGAATTTCCTTTTCTGCGATACTCTAAAACAAGGAAAAAATAGAAACTGGCACTGGGCTCTAGGTTAATAGGTTAGTCCCAAAAATCATATAAAATAGCATATAAATGCATATAAAACATCCAAGGTTGATAATATAATAGCATGGAACAATCAAAAATTATAGATACGTTGGAGACGTATTAGCATCCCCAAGCATAATTCCTGCTCATCCTCGATTAGGTAAATGATAAAAACAGAATTTTTGATGTGGAATGCTATCTAACATATTTATCCATGTAATCTTCTTTATTGTGGCAAGAATATTCAGATCCATAAGATTCAAGACAAAAGTTTAATATTGACATAAAAATAATAATACTTCAAGCATACTAACAAAGTAATCATGTATTCTCAAAATAACATGACCAAAGAAAGCTATACCTATAAAATCATATAGTCTGGCTATGCTCCATCTTCACCACACAAAGTATTTAAATCATGCACAACCCCGATGACAAGCCAAGCAATTGTTTCATACTTTTGATGTTCTCAAACTTTTTCAATCTTCACGCAATACATGAGCGTGAGCCATGGACATAGCACTATATGTGGAATAGAATGGTGGTTGTGGAGAAGACAAAAAAGGGGAAGATAGTCTCACATCAACTAGGCGTATTAACGGGCTATGGAGATGCCCATCAATAGATATCAATGTGAGTGAGTAGGGATTGCCATGCAACGGATGCACTAGAGCTATAAATGTATGAAAGCTCAACAAAATAAACTAAGTGGGTGTGCATCCAACTTGCTTGCTCACGAAGACCTAGGTCACTTGAGGAGGCCCATTGTTGGAATATACAAGCCAAGTTCTATAATGAAAATTTCCCACTAGTATATGAAAGTGACAAAACAAGAGACTCTCTATCATGAAGATCATGGTGCTATTTTGAAGCACACGTGTGGAAAAAATGATAGTAGAATTGTCCCTTTTATTATTTTTTTTATTTTTTATTTGGCCTTTCCCTTTTTTTATTTGGTCTTTCTCTTTTTTTTGGCCTTTCTCTTTTTTTGGCCTTTCTTTTTTCTCTCTCTCTCTTTTTTGGGACAATGCTCTATGAATGATGATCATCATACTTATATTTATTTACAACTCAATGATTACAACTCGATACTAGAACAAAGTATGACTCTATATGAATGCCTCCGGCGGTGTACCGGGATAGCAATGATGCATGAGTGACATGTATGAAGAATTATGAATGATGGCTTTGCCACAAATACAATGTCAACTACATGATCATGCAAAGCAATATGACAATGATGGAGCGTGTCATAGTAAACGGAACGATGGAAAGTTGCATGGCAATATATCTCGGAATGGCTATGGAAATGCCATTATAGGTAGGTATGGTGGCTGTTTTGAGGAAGGTAAATGGTGGGTTTATGGTACCGGCGAAAGTTGCGCGGTACTAGAGAGGCTAGCAATGGTGGAAGGGTGAGAGTGCGTATGATCCATGGACTCAACATTAGTCATAAAGAACTCACATACTTATTGCAAAAATCTATTAGTTATCGAAACAAAGTACTACGCGCATGCTCCTAGGGGGATAGATTGGTAGGAAAAGACCATCGCTCGTCCCCGACCGCCACTCATAAGGAAGACAATCAATAAATAAATCATGCTCTGACTTCGTCACATAACAGTTCACCATATGTGCATGCTACGGGAATCACAAACTTCAACACAAGTATTTCTCAAATTCACAACTACTCAACTAGCATGACTCTAATATCACCATCTCCATATCTCAAAACAATTATCAAGTATCAAACTTTTCATAGTATTCAATGCACTATATATGAAAGTTTTTATTATATCCCTCTTGGATGCCCATCATATTAGGACTAGTTTCATAACCAAAGCAAACTACCATGCTGTTCTAAAGACTCTCAAAATAATATAAGTGAAGCATGAGAGTTCATCTATTTCTATAAAATAAGACCACCACCGTGCTCTAAAAAGATATAAATGAAGCACTAGAGCAAATGACAAACTACTCTGGAAGATATAAGTGAAGATCAATGAGTAGTTGAATAATTATTTAGCTATGTGAAGACTATCCCATTTAATAATTTCAGATCTAGGTATTTTATTCAAACAGCAAGAATAACTAAATAAAATAAAATGACGCTCCAAGCAAAACACATATCATGTGGTGAATAAAAATATAGCTTTAAGTAAAGTTACCGATGAACGAATATGAAAGAGGGGATGCCTTCCGGGGCATCCCCAAGCTTAGGCTCTTGCCACTCCTTATTCTATAGTCCATCGAATCTTTACCCAAAACTTGGAAACTTCACAAGACAACACTTAACAGAAAACTCGTAATCTCCGTTAGCGAAAGAAAACAAAACACCACTTCAAGGTATTGTAATGAACTCATTCTTTATTTATATTGGTGTTAAACCTACTGTATTCCAACTTCTCTATGGTTTATAAACTCTTTTACTAGCCATAGATTCATCAAAATAAGTAAACAACCCATAGAAAACAGAATCTGTCAAAAACCGAACAGTCTGTAGTAATCTGGAACTCATAAAATTCTAAAATTAATTGCTCGACATGAGGAATTTATCTATTAATCGTCTTCAAAAAGAATGATCTAAATAGCACTATCCAATAAGAAATCGCAGCAAATCTCGTGAGCGCTAAAGTTTCTGTTTTTTACAGCATGATCGCAAAGACTTCCCCCAAGTCTTCTCAAAGGCTCTACTTGGCACAAACACTAATTAAAACAATAAAACCACATCTAAACAGAGGCTAGATGAATTATTTATTACTAAACAGGAACAAAAAGTAAAGAACAAAAATTAAGTTGGGTTGCCTCCCAACAAGCGCTATCGTTTAACGCCCCTAGCTAGGCATGATGATTTCAATGATGCTCACATAAAAGATAAGAATTGAAATATAAAGAGAGCATCATGAAGAATATGACTAGCACATTTAAGTCTAGCCCACTTCCTATGCATAGGGATTTTGTGAGCAAACAACTTGTGGGAACAAGAATCAACTTGCATAGGAAGGTAAAACAAGCATAACTTCAAAATTTTAAGCACATAGAGAGGAAACGTGATATTATTGAAATTCCTACAAGCATATATTCCTCCCCCATAATAATTTTCAGTAGCATCATGAATGAATTCAACAATATAACTATCACATAAAGCATTCTTTTCATGATCTACAAGCATATAATTTTTATTACTCTCCACACAAGCAAAATTCTTCTCATGAATAATAGTGGGAGAAAACTCAACAAAATAATTATCATGTGAGGCATAATCCAATTGAAAACTAAAATCATGATGACAAGTTTCATGGATATCATTATTCTTTATATAATACAAGTCATCACAATAATCATCATAGATAGCAACTTTGTTCTCATAATCAATTGGAACCTCTTCCGAAATAGTGGATTCATCACAAAATAAAGTCATGACCTCTACAAATCCACTTTCATCGATATAATCATCATAAATAGGAGGCATGCTTTCATCATAATAAATTTGCTCATCAAAACTTGGGGGACAAAAAATATCATCTTCATCAAACATAGCTTCCCCACGCTTGTGGCTTTGGATATCATTAGCATCATGGATATTGAAGGAATTCATACTAACAACATTGCAACCATGCTCATCATTCAAATATTTAGTGCAAAACATTCTAATGCTTTCTTCCTCTAGCACTTGAGCACAATTATCGGAATCCTTATTTTCATGATAGATATTAAAAAGATGAAGCATATGAGGTACCCTTAATTCCATATTTTTTGTAGTTTTCTTTTATAAACTAAACTAGTGATAAAACAAGAAACTAAAAGACGCGATTGCAAGATCTAAAGATATACCTTCAAGCACTAACCTCCCAGGTAACGGCGCCAGAAAAAAGCTTGATGTCTACTACACAACCTTCTTCTTGTAAACATTGTTGGGCCTCCAAGTGCAGAGGTTTGTAGGACAGTAGCAAATTTCCCTCAAGTGGATGACCTAAGGTTTATCAATCCGTAGGAGGCGTAGGATGAAGATGGTCTCTCTCAAGCAACCCTGCAACCAAATAACAGAGAGTCTCTTGTGTCCCCAACACACCCAATACAATGGTAAATTGTATAGGTGCACTAGTTCGGCGAAGAGATGGTGATACAAGTGTAATATGGATAGTAGATAATGGTTTTTGTAATCTGAAAAAATAAAAACAACAAGGTAACTAATGATAAAAGTGCGCGTAAACGGTATTGCAATGTGTTGAAACAAAGCCTAGGGTTCATACTTTTGCTAGTGCAAGTTCCCTCAACAATAATAACATAATTGGATCACATAACTATCCCTCAACATGCAACAAAGAGGCACTCCAAAGTCACTAATAGCGGAAACAAACGAAGAGATTATGGTAGGGTACGAAACCACCTCAAAGTTATTCTTTCCAATCAATCCGTTGGGCTATTCCTATAAGTGTCACAAACAGCCCTAGAGTTCGTACTAGAATAACACCTTAAGACACAAATCAACCAAAACCCTAATGTCACCTAGATACTCCAATGTCACCTCAAGTATCCGTGGGTATGATTATACGATATGCATCACACAATCTCAGATTCATCTATTCAACCAACACATAGAACCTCAAAGAGTTCCCCAAAGTTTCTACCGGAGAGTCAAGATGAAAACGTGTGCCAACCCCTATGCATAGGTTCATGGGCGGAACCCGCAAGTTGATCACCAAAACATACATCAAGTGGATCAATAGAATACCCCATTGTCACCACGGGTATCCCACGCAAGACATACATCAAGTGTTCTCAGATCCTCAAAGACTCAATCCGATAAGATAACTTCAAAGGGAAAACTCAATCCATTACAAGAGAGTAGAGGGGGAGAAACATCATAAGATCCAACTATAATAGCAAAGCTCGCGATACGTCAAGATCATACCACCTCAAGAACACGAGAGAGAGAGAGAGATCAAAGACATAGCTACTGGTACATACCCTCAGCCCCGAGGATGGACTACTCCCTCCTCGTCATGGAGAGCGCCGGGGTGATGAAGATGGCCACCGGAGAGGGATTCCCCCTCCGGCAGGGTGCCAGAATGGGTCTAGATTGGTTTTCGGTGGCTACGAAGGCTTCTGGCGGCGGAGCTCCCGATCTATTGTGCTCTCCGATGTTTTTAGGGTATATAGGTATATATGGAAGGAAGAAGTACGTCGGTGGACCTCCGGGTTGTCCACGAGGCAGGGGGAGCGCCCAGGGGGGTGGGTGCGCCCCCACCCTCGTGGGCAGCCCGGGACTCTCCTGGTCCAACTTCGATACTCCGTGGGCTTCTTCTGGTCCAAAAATAAGTTCCGTGAAGTTTCAGTTCAATTGGACTCCGTTTGATTTTCCTTTTCTGCGATACTCTAAAACAAGGAAAAAATAGAAACTGGCACTGGGCTCTAGGTTAATAGGTTAGTCCCAAAAATCATATAAAATAGCATATAAATGCATATAAAACATCCAAGGTTGATAATATAATAGCATGGAACAATCAAAAATTATATATACGTTGGAGACGTATCAACGTGATCATTTCAGTACCCAATGCAGATTGTTTCATGATTGTATCGTGTCGAAAAATTTTGATGACTTGATTTCCTTTGCACACCATAATGAACTTAGTTTTCTCTTTGGTTATGAAGAAATTAAACGTATATCTAAGATTATTCCAGAATTTTCCCTTCATAGAGTTCTTAATTTTGATCTAGAGGAAATTTATATGTATTGTGCGGTGAATTGCATTGAAAATCCTTATATTGCCAATTACATAAAGAAAAGAAAAAAAAATAGAGGATGAAGAGAATACTAATGAAAGGGAAGAGACTTCCCAATATCCTCCTATTATTTCTTATGATGAATCAGGTAACGAGGAGGATCCTCCTATTCAACCAATCTCATTATAAGGAGCTCCGAAAAGAGGATTAAACCCACACATGATGCGAAGAAGAAAAAGAAAAGACGGAGAAGCAAAGGTAAAAAAGGTATCCCTCCCAAATGATGTTGCTCCTATTACTCCTTGTGATGATGATAATTGCTATACTATTGGTGATGTCCATACTATTAATGATGAGAGTGATTATGCTTATGATATGAAAAGGCCCAAGCTTGGGATGCTATGTTTGATGAAGATGATGTTTTTGAGAATATATTTGCTACAATTAATGTTTTTCCCAAGCTTGGGGATGATACGTTTAATGAAGATGATATTTTTAGTCTTCCAAGTTTTGATATGCAAATTTATAATGATGATAGCATGCCTCCTACTTATGATGATTATATTGATGAAAGTGGGTTTGGAAGAGTGTCAACTTTAGGAAGTAATGATCCCACTATTTTGGAGGATGTTGAATCATATTTTGACAATTATTAAAGTGGATTTAGAGAGTTCATGACTTTATTTAGTAATGATTCCACTATCTTGGAAGAGGTTTCAATCGATTATGATGAGAACAAAGTTGCTACTTATGATAATTATTGTGATGATACATATGATATAAAAAGTAGTGATGATTATATTTATAAAACTTGTCATGATTATGATTACCCTTTTTCTAAACATTACTCTTTTAATGTGGAAACAATTTATAGTATTCGAGTCTCTTATGATACTCCCACTATTCCGATTGAGAAGAATTTTGCTTATGTAGAGAGTAGTAAATTTTCTATGCTTGTAGATCATGAAAAGAATGCTTTAGGTGATGGTTATATTGTTGAATTCATTAATGATGCTACTGAAAATTATTATGAGGGAGGAATATATGCTTGTAGGAATTGCAATAATATCAAGTTTCCTCTCTATGTGCTTAAAGTTTTGAAGTTATGCTTGTTTTGCCTTCCTATGCTAGTTGATTATTGTTCCTATAAGTTCTTTGCTCACAAAATCCCTATGCATAGGAAGTGGGTTAGTCTTAAATGTGCTAGTAATATTCTTCATGATGCTCACTTTATGTTTCATTTCCTATCTTTTATGTGAGCATCATTGAAATCATCATGCCTAGCTGGGGGCGTTAAACGATATCGCTTGTTGGGAGGCAACCCAACTCTATTTTTGTTCCTTGCTTTTTGTTCCTTTTTAGTAATAAATAAATCGTCTATCCTCTGTTATGATTGTGTTTTTATGTTTTAATTAGTGTTTGTGCCAAGTGAATCCTTTAGGATCTTTTTGGGTGATTGTTATTTGATCTTGCTGTAAAAAACAGAAAGTATGCGCTCACGAGAATAATTCTAATTTTTTACCAGAGAGTGATAAAATACCAATTCCAAATGCAGTAGATGAGTAAACAAATTTCCTAGGACTTATTAATTTCTCAGGAGTTTTGGAGTTACAGAAGTATTCGAATCCTACAGATTACTACAGACTGTTCTGTTTTGACAGATTCTGTTCTCTATGTGTTGTTTGCTTATTTTGATAAATCTATGAGTAGTATCGGAGGGTATGAACCATAGAGAAGTTGGAGTACAGTAGATATTACACCAATATGAATTCAGAATGAGTTCACAACAGTACCTAAGTGGTGATTTATTTTCTTATACTAACGGAGCTTACGAGTTTTCTGTGAAGTTTTGTGTTGTGAAGTTTTCAAGTTTTGGGTAAAGATTCGATGGACTATGGAATAAGGAGTGGAAAGAGTCTAAGCTTGGGGATGCCCAAGGCACCCCAAGGTAATATCCAAGGACACCAAAAAGCCTAAGCTTGGGGATGCCCCGGAAGGCATCCCCTCTTCCGTCTTCGTTAATCGGTAACTTTACTTGGAGCTATATTTTTATTCACCACATGATATGTGTTTTGCTTGGAGCGTCATTTTATTTTATTTTCTTTTGCTTGCTGTTTGAATAAAATACCAAGATCTGAAATTCTTAAATGTTAGAGAGTCTTCACATAGTTACATAATTATTCAACTACTCATTGTGCTTCACTTATATCTTCCGGAGTAGTTTGTCATTTGCTCTAGTGCTTCACTTATATCCTTTCAGAGCACGGCGGTGGTTTTATTTTGAAGAAATAGATGAACTCTTGTTCTTCACTTATATTATTTTGAGAGTCTTTAGAACAGCATGGTAATTTGCTTTTAGGCATAATAAAAACTTGCATATAAAGTGCATTGAATACTATGAGAAGTTTGATACTCGATGATTGTTTTGCGATATGAAGATAGTGATATTAGAATCATGCTAGTTGAGTAGTTGTGAATTTGAGAAATACTTGTGTTAAAGTTTGTGATTCCCGTAGCATGCACGTATGGTGAACCGTTATGTGATGAAGGTGTAGCATGATTTATTTATTGATTGTCTTCCTTATGAGTGGCGGTCGGGGACGAGCGATGATCTTTTCCTACCAATCTATCCCCCTAGGAGCATGCGTGTAGTACTTTGTTTCGATAACTAATAGATTTTTGCAATAAGTATGTGAGTTATTTATGACTAATGTTGAGTCCATGGATTATACGCACTCTCATCCTTCCACCATTGCTAGCCTCTCTATTACCGCGCACTTTTTGCCGGTATCATCAACCCACCATATACCTTCCTCAAAAACAGCCACCATACCTACCTATTATGGCATTTCCATAGCCATTCCGAGATATATTGCCATGCAACTTTCCACCGTTCCGTTTATTATGACACGCTTCATCATTGTCATATTGCTTTGCATGATCATGTAGTTGGCATCGTATTTGTGGCAAAGCCATCGTTCATAATTTTTTCATACATGTCACTCATGAGTCATTGCACATCCCGGTACACCGCCGGAGGCATTCATATAGAGTCATATCTTGTTCTAAGCATTGAGTTGTAATTCTTGAGTTGTAAGTAAATAAAAGTGTGATGATCATCATTATTAGAGCATTGTCCCAGTGAGGAAAGGATGATGGAGACTATGATTCCCCCACAAGTCGGGATGAGACTCCGGACGAAAAATAAAAAAAAGAGAAAAAAAGAGGCCATAAAAAAGAGAAAAGGCCCAAATAAGAAGAAAAAAATGAGAGAAAAAGAGAGAAGGGGCAATGCTACTATCCTTTTACCACACTTGTGCTTCAAAGTAGCACCATCATCTTCATGATAGAGAGTCTCCTATGTTGTCACTTTCATATACTAGTGGGAATCTTTCATTATAGAACTTGGCTTGTATATTCCAATGATGGGCTTCCTCAAAATGCCCTAGGTCTTCATGAGAAAGCAAGTTGGATGCACACCCAGTAGTTTCTTTTGTTGAGCTTTCGTACACTAATAGCTCTAGTGCATCCGTTGCATGGAAATCCCTACTCACTCACATTCATATCTATCGATGGGCATCTCCATAGCCCATTGATACGCCTAGTTGATGTGAGACTATCTTCTCCTTTTTGTCTTCTCCACAACCACCATTTTATTCCACCTATAGTGTTATATCCATGGCTCACGCTCATGTATTGTGTGAAGATTGAAAAAGTTTGAGAACACCAAAAGTATGAAACAATTGCTTGGCTTGTCATCGGGGTTGTGCATGATTTAAATACTTTGTGTGGTGAAGATGGAGCATAGCCAGACTATATGATTTTGTAGGGATAGCTTGCTTTGTCCATGTTATTTTGAGGAGACATGATTGCTTTATTAGTATGCTTGAAGTATTATTATTTTTTATGTTAGTATTAAACTTTTGTCTTGAATCTTATGGATCTGAATATTCTTGCCACAATAAAGAGAATTACATGGACAAATATGTTAGGTAGCATTCCACATCAAAAATTCTGTTTTTATCATTTACCTACTCGAGGACAAGCAGGAATTAAGCTTGGGGATGCTTGATACGTCTCCAACATATCTATATTTTTTGATTGTTCCATGCTATTATATTATCAACCTTGGATGTTTTATATGCATTTATATGCTATTTTATATGATTTTGGGGACTAATCTATTAACCTAGAGCCTAGTGCCAGTTTCTGTTTTTTCATTGTTTTTGAGTATCGCAGAAAAGAAAAACCAAACGGAGTCCAATTGACCTGAAACTTCACGGAGATCTTTTTTTGGACCAGAAGAAGCCCACGGAGTACCGGAGCTGGGCCAGAAGAGTCCCGAGGCCACCATGAGGGTGGGGGCGCACCCTACCCCCTGGGCACACCCCCTACCTCGTGGGCCCCTCGTGGCTCCCCTGACTGACTTCTTTCGCCTATATATATATCCATATACCCTAGAAACATTGGGGAGCACAACAGATCGGGAGTTTCGCCGCCAGAAGCTTCCGTAGCCACCGAAAACCAATCTAGACCTGTTCTGGCACCCTGATGGAGGGGGGAATCCCTCTTCGGTGGCCATCTTCATCATCCCGGCGCTCTCCATGACGAGGAGGGAGTAGTTCTCCCTCAGGGCTGAGGGTATGTACCAGTAGCTATGTGTTTGATCTCTCTCTCTCTCTCTCTCTCTCTCGCTTTCTCTCTCTCTCTCGTGTTCTTGAGGTGGTACGATCTTGATGTATCGCGAGCTTTACTATTATATTTGGATCTTATGATGTTTCTCCCCCTATACTCTCTTGTAATGGATTGAGTTTTCCCTTTGAAGTTATCTTATCGGACTGAGTCTTTAAGGATTTGAGAACACTTGATGTATGTCTTGCACGTGCTTATCTGTGGTGACAATGGGATATCATGTGATCCACTTGATGTATGTTTTTGTGATCAATTTGCGAGTTCCGTGACCTCGTGAACTTATGCATAGGGGTTGGCACACGTTTTCATCTTGAATCTCCGGTAGAAACTTTGGGGCACTTTTTGAAGTTATTTGTGTTGGTTGAATAGATGAATCTGAGATTGTGTGATGCTTATCGTATAACCATACCCACGGATACTTGAGGTGACATTGGAGTATCTAGGTGACATTAGGGTTTTGGTTGATTTGTGTCTTAAGGTGTTATTCTAGTATGAACTCTATGATAGATTGAACAGAAAGAATAGCTTCGTGTTATTTTACTACGACTCTTGAATAGGTCGATCAGAAAGGATAACTTTGAGGTGGTTTCATACCCTACCATAATCTCTTCGTTTGTTCTCCGCTATTAGTGACTTTGGAGTGACTCTTTGTTGCATGTTGAGAGATAGTCAAATAATCCAATTACGTTATTATTGTTGAGAGGACTTGCACTAGTGAAAATATGAACCCTATGCCTTGATTCTTAGCATTGCAATACCGTTTACGCTCACTTTTATTACTTGTTACCTTGCTGTTTTTATAATTTCAGATTACAAAAACCTATATCTACTATCCATATTGCACTTGTATCACCATCTCTTCGCCGAACTAGTGCACCTATACAATTTACCATTGTATTGGGTGTGTTGGGGACACAAGAGACTCTTTGTTATTTGGTTGTAGGGTTATTTGAGAGAGACCATCTTCAACCTACGCCTCCCACGGATTGATAAACCTTAGGTCATCCACTTGAGGGAAATTTGCTACTGCCCTACAAACCTCTGCACTTGGAGGCCCAACAATGTCTACAAGAAGAAAGTTGTGTAGTAGACATCACGTATTTACTTCTTCTCACGTTTTTCCTCTTGTTTTGGACTCTAATTTGCATGATTTGAATGAAACTAACCCCGGACTGACACTGTTTTCAGCAGAACTACCATGGTGTTGTTTTTGTGCAGAAATAAAAATTCTCGGAATGGAACGAAACTTTTTGAGGATTTTTTATATCAAAAAATAAGAATTACTGGAGCCAAGACCAACCAGAGAGGGGCCCTTGGGTGCGCACAACCCACCAGGGCGCGCCCCCTCTCCTGGCGCGTCCAGGTGGGTTGTACTCACCTGATGGCCCCACAGACGCCCCCCTGATACTATAAATTCACATATTTTCAGAAAAAAATGAGCGAGAAAGAATTATCGCGATCCACGAGATGGAGCCACCGCCAGGCCCTGTTCTTCCTCGGGAGGGCAGATCTGGAGTCCTTTTGGGGTTCCGGAAAGGGGGATCTTCGTTTGGGGAGGACTAGTATAGAAACAAGGCCTATGGTGAAAGAATAGAAAAAAAAACGAACCTGAGCCGTTGGATGGAAGATGACTGGTACAGATTTAGGTGGAGAGTTCCCAGTGTACATTTCTTGAAAACCCCCCTAGTACTAGTTACATATAATAACTTTTGCAATAACCACCTCAAATCTCTCATATATCAATCAATTTGTCCTTCCTAAATAAGACACTGTTTCAGACCTGTAAGGGTGCCCTTGTCCTATTAAGTTTACACAAAAAATGCACATATATGTACTGTACGAGAACTCATGTATATTTGGTTTCATTACTAACTTCTGCTACATCAGAAATCATGCAAGAAATCCAAACATGTTGGTCACTAAAAGTAGGTGGACATCATCACAAATATTAGAGTACATGAGAACATTATCCATCCACTTGAAATCATAACGAAACATACATTTGAAATTGCATGATCCCAGACCGAACATAACAGAAGAGACGCACATACATATCTTATCAAGTGTAACATATCATGAGAGGATCGTTTTTGCTACATCTCATGCAAGACTAATTATGAAGGACCAAAATAATCGCCGTTTCAGCAAGCATTGCCAGTAAAAATTGCATCAACTTTTGCTACTTGATGGTACACAACAAAAAAGCCTCCATTACTAGCGTGCTTATCGAGCTTCTTGTGCTGGGAGAGATCAGACCTAATAACAAATAAAAATTCAGTTAGCACAGGTCCGTACAAGTGTCAAGCATTCATAATCTTATTACTCATGATCTAATCGAATGAATATGCATCATAAATGCCATCTAAGTGTGTGCTGCACATACCACATGGAAGGAAAATAGAGATGAATCAAATTCATCCAAAAACACAACCTAAAGTTTGCTTCTATGCTGGAACTCACAGAGCCGCCAGCTATTTTGTTGCTCATCCTAACCTACTAATAATGAGATTATAAAACATTATTTATCTCGTACAAAAAACACTAGTGCATACTGTTCATATGGTGAGACTGGCAACCAATGGCAGAAGTAGGCAACAAAAACATTTACATATAAAGTTCAGATAAATTAACTTAAGCGAACATGCAAAATGCAGAATCATATTAGACATCAATCAGATAAACCTTGGGATTTTACTGAAAAGAGCTCAATAATTTTTGTTCAGATACTCCACTGGGCAAAAATATCTAGCAATATTATTTGCAAACACACTGGGATTGCATATTTTTTTGATCAGGTACTTTTATAAAATTTTAACATAGCTGAAAGCTTGAACAACCATCCATATACCTCAGATCATCAGATTACAAGTTTCAAGGACTACTTAAAAGCAGAGATAGGAACAAGAACAAATGGCAGCGAACAATTTTTTTCCCTGTCCTGCAGATTCAGATTATTATTATAATCCAATAGTTTTAAAACAAAATGATGGCATGCATTATATTACTTCGGAATAGCAACAAGAAAACCACGACAACACAGGAAATAAAAATGGACAAGATGACCGAGAAAGAGTGGTCGTAAACCATTTCATGTTGTGGGAACCAATCAAAGTGCAACAGACTTTGACAATTCAATTGCTCTAGTATCCAAAATCTCATCAAAATGTTATATTTTCACCGGTTCATCTGCGTGGTTGTAGTGATTCTACCACTGTCATTGATTTTATTTTATTTTGACTCCAGGCTCGATTAACCTGGCTCCAATCAGAATGTGCTCATGTGGTGCCCAAATAACATCGCAGTGATCCAAGGAACTGTAGTTTTTCTTTTGTTGTGGTCTGTGGAACAAACAGTTTACTGCTACCAGTGAACAAAATGGCAGCGCACAACAATTGGCTGCCCATTCTAATGCGGCCAAAATAATGTGCACCCAGAAAGAGCAGAAGGCAAAATAGAAGCTAACTTTTCCATATTGGAAATCATGAAATTACCAAGTTAGGTTGATCCTCAGGTCAAATATTCATTGACAAAAATATTTTTCGGCAAACAAGTGCAACTACTTTTTTTCTCTGGAAGAAGACATCTCCAATTGCAAGGTTGCAAATTAGAAGGTACAGACAACGAGAGTCTTATTTTACAAGCGGAAGGTTACAATGAATGCAAACTGAAAACAAGAATGTTATCCTTCAACCTCTTGGTGAAATATGTACACTATTCTCTAACTATTTTGGTCAGGTGAATTCGACATTTAAAAATCTAAAACAACACATGAACATGCTGGTAGATATATTAAATTAGTTCATGGATGTAAGCGCGGTTTTGAGCTGACCACAATTTGACCTCCAAGCTTTGATGTTGTCTGATACTAATATTTTGGGCACCGATAATCTTACATGTACAGACAGACTACAAAATCTTAACATAAACTTCTGAACTAATTTCACCAGGACAACGAGAGCCACTATAGGATGTTCATGTGTGGCTGTATCACAAGCATATATACCTTTATAACATCGCGAGGCAACGAGAGCCACTATAGGATGTTCCTGTATCACAAGCTAAGGCTGAAACATCATCTCGCCAGAATGTATTCCCATACTATTTTTTGACACACCACACGACATCCGTATATGCATGCTAAATATTCAGCTTTATCAGCCTCTCACTAAATCTACTCTGTTCATGTGTTTCTGCTCCGACTCTCTCTGCACTCCTGTGAAAATAAAAGCAGTGGGCTTGACCGTTTCATCAGATATAATTCAAACCACGGGCGAGGCGCTTTGGAGCTAAACCTCCATTGAACCCCTTTTTTTGGGGGAAGTACGAGATGCATATTTAGAAGTATCAACAAATTCTGAACAAAATCCAACATGTGCATATACAGTACATATGTGTAAATTTTCATTAGATAGATATGCCTCTTCCTAAACACAGCACAGTATAAAATATGAGCTACAATGACCAATGTTGACAATGTGCAATCTTCAGACACATGTGTTCTTGGGTAGCATACCAGAATTAAGCCATAGCACTAAGCATCATCCTAAGCGTCACAGGAGAGGGGAGAAGCCATTAGAGAGTAATCTACAGGAGGGAGAGAGGGGAGGGAAGTGGGAAAAACGGAGCGGACTTTGTTTCTGATCCTGCGAGGCGAAGGAGGCGAGGAGATCGAACACCACCGGCTTGCCTCCGGTGAGCTATTGCTGGATCTAGGAGCAACGGGGAGGAGTGGCAGCATCACCACGGACTAGATCACTACTAGCTTGCCTCCGGATGTAGGAACGTGTTGAGCGGGCGGGACATCCGCGGCCACCAGGGACGAGGACACCGTGGCGGCGGCTGCCCGGTCGCTGACGATGATGTGCAGCGTGATGATGTGGTGGCCTGGGGGCGGAACCAAGCGACCTAGATGCCGTAGTAGGAGGGCAGGGGGCAGGGAGTATGTGCCGTGGGAGTAACCGTCGTCCACCATGGAAGCACCGGATCTGCCTATCTGGGCAGCTACCACCGTCGACGAGAGATTGGGGAACGAGGGAGCGAGCTACAGGGAGAGTCGTTTTGAAGGAGAGGGACCTGAAGCAACTTAGTTGAGAGCAAAGGGACATATTTGCACAGAGTTGTGTAGTTATGAGTACAGATCCATCCTCTCCGATCTGTAGCGTACATGCCTGATCCAACGGCCCAGTATCTTTTTTCTATTCTTCTACCATAAGCTCAGTTTCTATACTAGTCGCCCCCTCTTCGTTCTTCGTCATCACCAACCCTTCTCCATCGCTAATTCCATGGTTCTCCCCACCGGGAGTGAGTAATTCCTTCGTAGGCTCGCTGGTCGGTGAGGAGTTGAATGAGATTCATCATGTAATCGAGTTAGGTTTGTTAGGGCCTGATCCCTAGTATCCATTATGTTCTTAGATTGATGTTGCTATGACTTTGCCATGCTTAATGCTTGTCACTTTGGGCCCAGGTGCCATGATTTCAGATCTGAACTGTTTATGAATTCATCATTATATCCATGTTTTAGATCCGATCTTGCAAGTTATAGTCACCTACTACGGTTATGATCCGGCAACTCCGGAGTGACAACAACCGGGCCCACTCTCAGTGATGACTATAGTTTGAGGAGTTCATGTATTCACTATATGTTAATGCTTTGTTCCGGTTCTCTATTAAAAGGAGACCTTAATATCCCTTAGTTTCCAATATGGAGCCCGCTGCCACGGAAGGTTAGGACAAAATATGTCATGCATGTTCTTTTAATAAAGCCCTTATATCGATGAACTAGAGCTAGTGCCGTATCGCCCTAGATTATAACTGTCTCATGATGAATATCATCCAACAAGTCACCGATCCAATGCCTACGAATTTATCCTTATTGATCTTGCCGCGTTACTATTGCTATCATCACTATTACACTTGCTACAAATTACTGCTATCACTTTTACTGTTACCGTTGCTACTGTCACTATTATCAAAACTATCAAACTACTTTGCTACTGATCACTTTGCTTCAGATAATTGATCTACAAGTGTGAATTGACAACTCAGCTGCTAATACCTTCAAATATTGTTTGCTCCCCTTGTGTCAAATCTATAAATTTGGGTTGAATACTCTACCTTCGAAAACTGTTGCGATCCCCTATACTTGTGGGTTATCAATTCACTTGATATGTGTTTTGGCATTCAACTCGCGGATTCGCGCGGTGACATTGGGATAATCTATGCATAGGGGTTGATGCACGTTCTTGTCTTTTGTTTCTCCGGTAGAAATCTTGGGGCACTCTTTAAGGTTCTTTATGTTGGATTGAGTAATATGAATCTAAAATTATTTGGTGTTATTTTAGTACGAACTCTTGGATAGATCAACGGGAAAGAATAGCTTCGAGGTGGTTTCGTACCCTACAAATGGTTTCGTCTTATGTTCTCCGCTAGATAGGAACTTTGGAGTGATTCTTCGTTGCACGTTGAGGGATGCTTATATGATCCAATTATATTAACACTATTGAGAGATTACACTAGCGAAAGTAAGGACCCTAGGCCTCATTTTCAAGCATTGCAATACCATTTTTGTGCCCGTTTACTATTTGCTACCTGATACGTCTTCAACATATCTATAATTTTTTATTCTTCCATGCTATTATATAATCTGTTTTGGATGTTTAACGGGCTTTAATATGCACTTTTATATTATTTTTGGGACTAACCTATTAACCGGAGGCCTAGTGCCAGTTTCTGTTTTTTTTGCCTATTTCAGTGTTTCGCAGAAAAGGAATATCAAACAGAATCCAAACGGAACGAAATCTTCGTGAGGATCTTTCTTGGAACAAACGTCATCCAGGAGAATTGGAGTGGAAGTCAGAGATGCAGCGAGGCGGCCACGAGGTAGGAGGGCCCACCCAGGGGTAGGCGTGCCCCCACCCTCGTGGGCCCCTCGTAGCTCCAGCGACGTACTTCTTTCGCCTATATATACTCTTATACCCTAAAAACATACAGGGAGGTACGAAACTACTTTTCCACTGTCGCAACCTTATGTACCCGTGAGATCCCATCTGGGGGCCTTTTTCAGCGATCTGCCGGAGGGGGAATCGATCACGGAGGACTTCTACATCAACACCATAGCTTCTCCAATGATGTGTGAGTAGTTTACCACATACCTTCGGGTCCATAGTTATTAGCTAGATGGCTTCTTCTCTTTGTTTGGTTCTCAATACAAAGTTCTCCTCGATGTTCTTGGAAATCTATTCGATGTAATATTCTTTTGCGGTGTGTTTCCCGAGATTCGATGAATTGTGGATTTATGATCAATTTTATCTATAAACAATATTTGGTTTTTCTCTAAATTCTTATATGCATAATTTGATATCTTTGCAAGTCTCTTCGAATTATCGGTTTAGTTTGGCCAACTAGATTGATTTTTCTTGCAATGGGAGAAGTGCTTATCTTTAGGTTCAATCTTGTGGTGTTCTTTTCCAGTGATAGTAGGGGCAGCAAGGCACGTATTGTATTGTTGCCATCGAGGATAAAAATATGGGGTTTATATCTGTGACGCTCCTGATTCAATCGTACACTAATCATACACGCAAACGTGTACGATCAAGATCAGGGACTCACGGAAAGATATCACAACACAATTCTACAAATAAAATAAGTCATACAAGCATCATATTACAAGCCAGGGGCCTCGAGGGCTCGAATACAAGAGCTCGATCATAGACGAGTCAGCGGAAGCAACAATATCTGAGTACAGACATAAGTTAAACAAGTTGCCATAAGATAGCTAGCACAAACTGGGATACGTATCGAAAGAGGCGCAGGCCTCCTGCCTGGGATCCTCCTAAACTACTCCTGGTCGTCGTCACCGGCCTGCACGTAGTAGTAGGCACCTCCAGAGTAGTAGGAGTCATCGTCGACGGTGGCGTCTGGCTCCTGAACTCCAACGTCTGGTCACAACAACTGGGTATAGAAAGGGGAAAAAGGGGGAGCAATGCAACCGTGAGTACTCATCCAAAGTACTCACAAACAAGGAGCTACACTACATATGTATGCATTGGTATCAAATGAAAAAAGGGTAGCATATGTGGACTGAACAGCAGAATGCCAGAATAAGAGGGGGATAGCTAGTCCTATCGAAGACTACGCTTCTGGCAGCCTCCATCTTGAAGCATATAGAAGAGAGTAGATGGTAAGTTAACCAAGTATCATCGCATAGCATATTCCTACCTGGTAATCCTCCCCTCGTCGCCTTGTGAGAGAGCGATCACCGGGTTGTATCTGGCACTTGGAAGGGTGTATTTTATTAAGTATCCGGTTCTAATTGTCATAATGTCAAGGTACAACTCCGGGTCATCCTGAGGGACACGGCTATTCGAATAGATAAACTTCCCTGTAGGGGTGCAACACATTTCCCAACACGCTGGATCCCCTTTATCTGGACACACTTTCCTGGGTCATGCCCGGCCTCGGAAGATCAACACGTCGCAGCCCTACCTAGGCACAACAGAGAGGTCAGCACGCTGGTCTAAATCCTATGGCGCAGGGGTCTGGGCCCATCGCCCATTGCACACCTGCACGTCGCGTACGCGGCCGGCGAGCAGACCTAGCCTCCCTTATACAAGAGCGGGCATTCCAGTCCAACCTGGCGCACGCCGCCCAGTCGCTGACGTCAAGAAGGCTTCGGCTGTTACCACGATGTCGAGTGCCCATAACTGTTCTCGTGTAGTTGGTTAGTGCGTATAGGCCAGTGGCCAGACTCAGACCGAATACCAAGATCTCGTTAAGCGTGTTATGTTGAAATAACCACGAACGCCGACCAGGGCCAGGCCCACCTCTCTCCTAGGTGGTCTCAACCTACCCTATCGCTCCGCCACAAAGATCCACTCAGAGGGCCGTCGGGACAAACGTCCTTTCGGACCCAATCCGTGAATCACTCGCGGGTACTCTACGAGCCGACCCGACTTTAGTCACCACAGGTATCATATAATATGTATAAGTATATACCTGTGATCACCTCCCGAGTGATCACGGCCCGATAGTATAGCTTGGCAGACGGACAAGAATGTAGGGCCACTGATGATAAACTAGCATCCTATACTAAGCATTCAGGATTGCAGGTAAGGTATCAATAACTGTAGCAACAATGATAGGCTATGCATCAGGATAGGATTTACGACAAGGAGTAACATGCTACACTACTCTAATGCAAGCAGTACAGAGAAGAGTAGGCGATATCTGGTGATCAGGGGGGAGGGGCTTGCCTGGTTGCTCTGGCAAGGAGGGGTCATCGTCGATGTAGTCGATCACAGGGGTATCGGCAGCAGTCTCGAGGTCTACCGAAAAGAAGTAACAGAGGGAAACACAATAAATAACAGAGCAATCAAGCATCGCAAAGCATAACATGACAATGCGCGGTGCTAGGGGTGCCCTAACGCGGCAGTAGGTGATACCGGCAAAGGGGGAAACATCCGGGAGAGTATTCCTGGTGTTCCGCGTTTTCAGACAGATAAATCGAAGGGGGAAAGTTGCGTGTTCGCTATACTAGGGTTGCATGGCGGATGAACGGGCTGTGTATTCAAATACATCTCGTCGTTCTGAGCAACTTTCATGTACAAAGTTTTTTCATCTGACTTACGGTTTATTTTCTATTAATATTTCATGTTTTAAATCCTTTTCTGAAATTTTGGAATTTATTTAATTTCGAATAAAATAAACAAAAAAGGCTAGGTGCACCCGGTCCAATGCACCCAACCCTGTACCAGAGGCTGACTGTGGGCCCCGTTGACTGCCCGGTCAGCAGTCAATGTTGACCCATTGAATGGTCAACAGGGACCCAGGGGTCCGACATGTCATTGTCTAGGGCTTTTCTTTTCCTTTGTTTTCTACTTCTAATTTTTTAACAGGGCGGGGTTATCAATAACAGGGGGTTAGGCCTAATCTAACCCCAATTAGAAAGGGCCGGCCCGACCAAGCAGGGACAGAGAAGACCCAGGGGAGGCGGGCGTGCACGCGCGAGTGCGGCAGAGGCCAAGGCCGCGGCCGGGCGGAGGGCCAGTGCGAGCGCGATCGGTGGTGGCGGCTGGAGCGAGCTGGGGGCAGCCGGCGGCAGTGGCAGGGGTGAGCGGGGCATGCCCCAGGCGGGTGCGGGCGCGAGGTTGCGCCAGAGGCACGCGAGTGGCGCCGGCGTGGCATAAACGGCCAGACGCGAGCGTGGCGGCCGGGGCATCGCGGGGCAGGGGCAGGGGGTCGCGGGCGAGGCGGCGGAGGCGGACGGTCGGACACGAGCGGCGCGGTCAGGCGAGCAGGCGGCGTGAGCGCGTGCGCTAGGCGGCGGCGAGCGCGGCGAGGCGACGACTGCGGGGCCGGAGCGGGCGCGGGGTGCAGGCGAGGTCTGCCGCGGCCGCAGGGGCGAGGCGCGCCCTGGGCGTGCGCGAGCTTGAGGGAAAGCAGCAGGGGGTGGCCGGAGCTGGGGCTGCCGGAGTAGGCGCCGGCGATTGGTGAAGCTAACGCCTGCGTTCGGGTGAAAAAGTAACGACAGCAGCAGCACGCAAACGAGCAGAGTAAGGAGCTAGCGAGGGCCTACGTGTCGCGGCAAGGCTACGGTCGCGCGTGCATGGCCATTCGGTCACTGGAGCTACGTCGGGACCAAAGGAGGCGGCGGCGCGCTCGGCCACGGTGGAGACGACGGCTATGGCACGGAGCTACAGGGGAAGAGGGCAGAGGGGACAGGGAGCTCACAGCGGGCCTGCAGGTGCGCACCGCGTGCTCGTGGGAGGCTCGGTGTGGCCGGAATTCGACGGCAGCGACGATGGAGGTCCCAGGTTGAAGAAGGGGTCGTCGGCGTCGATGCAGGCGCTCCGGAAGGGTGCTAGGTGGCAGAGTCGAAGCAGAGGACGGTGGCGGTACTGCAGGGCTGGTCAGAGGTACTCGGGGGAGGCGGTGGCCGCGACTGCGACGGGCCATGGCGGCGGCAGCGGAGAGCGGGCTCGAGGAGGGCGATGTAGAATGAGGGGGTAGGGGGGAAAAGATCTGGGGGTGAGCTAGGGTTGACCGGGGTTGTGGGGAGGCGATCTTATCCCTCAGGGAGGGCCATGGGATGGTCGGCGCGTGGCCAATCCCCGCCATGGACGATGCTCGGGCGGCCAGCACGCCTCTTGTTGAACAGGAGGAAGAGGAGGGAGGGGAAGTTGGGCCTCAGGTACACTGGTGGCCCAAGTGCACAGTGGCCTTTTCTTATTCTTCTTTTTTGTCTCTGTTTTGCATTTTCTTTTTGTACCAAAAGAGTTTTGTTTGGAACAAAAATTGGCACATAAATCTATCACAAAACCTTGAGATGGGACAAAAAGTTTGGGGTCAAAAGGAGTTGTCTAATCAATTTTAGAAATTTAAAAGGCCAATTTTAAATGCTGCTAGACCACTAAATGAAGTTCCAGGGGGACCTGGGAATCCAAAAGAGGTTGGTTTCAAGATGAAAAATAACAGAGATTATTTGCCACACTTTGAACATTTTAGATGTTATGTTTGAAAACTTTATTTTTGTCTTTAATTTAAATTTAAATTTGGACCGGATTCGAACCAACAAGAGTTTAACAACAGTAATCATGGTGACGTGGCGTTATTAGCAGAGGGTTACTACAGCTTAATTATCCGGGCATCACAATTCTCCTCCACTACAAGAAATCTAAAAGGATCGAGAAGAGGTGTCTAGAGGGGGGGTGATTAGACACTAAGTGCCAAAAGTTACAGTTTTTAATTTCTTTACGTTGAAGTGGAGTTTTGGCACAAGTTTAAAAAACACAATACATATCAAGCAAGCATGCAAAGAGTATATGAGCAGCAAAAAGTAAAGCATGCAACTTGCAAGAATGTAAAGGATGGGATTGGAGTGTGCAAACGCAATTTGGAGACACGGAGATTTTTGAGACGTGGTTCCGAAAGATGGTGCTATCGTACATCCACGTTGATGGAGAATTCAACCCACGAAGGGTAACGGCTGCGCGAGTCCACGGAGGGCTCCACCCACGAAGGGTCCACGGAGAAGCAACCTTGTCTATCCCACCATGGTCGTCGCCCACGAAGGACTTGCCTCACTAGGGTAGATCTTCACGAAGTAGGCGATCTCCTTGCCCTTCCAAACTCCTTGGTTCAACTCCACAATCTTGTCGGAGGCTCCCAAGTGACACCTAGCCAATCTAGGAGACACCACTCTCCAAGAAGTAACCGATGGTGTGTTGATGATGAACTCCTTGCTCTTGTGCTTCAAATGATAGTCTCCCCAACACTCAACTCTCTCTCACAGGATATGGATTTAGTGGAAAGAAGATTTGAGTAGAAAGCAACTTGGGGAAGGCTAGAGATCAAGATTCATATGGTAGGAATGGGATATCTTGTCCTCAACACAAGTGTAGGTGGTTCTCTCTCAGAAAAGTAAGTTGGAAGTGTAGGTTCGTTCTGATGGCTCTCTCCACGAATGAAGAGGAGGTGGAGGGGTATATATAGCCTCCACACAAAATCTAACCGTTACACACAACTTGCCAATCTTGGTGGGACCGAATTGGTAAACTCGGTCAGACCGATTCAGCAAATCTAGTGACCGTTAGGATTTTCGGTGGGACCGACATGCAACTCGGTAGGACCGATATGATTAGGGTTAGGGCATAACGTAATCTCGCTGAGACCGATTACACAAACTCGGTGAGACCGATTTTGGTAATAAGCTAACCAGAGAGTTGGTCAGGTAAACTCGGTGGGACCGGTTCGCTCATTTCGGTGAGACCGAAATGTTACGAAAGGGAACATAGAGTTTACATTGCAATCTCGGTAGGACCGATTATGCAAACTCAGTGAGACCAATTTTGGTAATAGATCCATACAGAGAGATTGCAATCTCATCTCGGTGAGACCGAGATCCCTATCGGTGAAACCGATTTGCCTAGGGTTTGTGGCAGTGGCTATGACATCTGAACTCGGTGGCGCCGGATAGAAAGAATCGGTGGGGTCGAGTTTGACTTTTGGTTTAGGTCATATGTGGATGTGAGAAAGTAGTTGAGGGCTTTGGATCATATTACTAAGCGCTTTGAGCAAGAGCCTCATTAAGCAACACCTCATCCCTCCTTGATAGTATTGGCTTTTCCTATAGACTCAATGTGATCTTGGATCACTAAAATACAAAATGTAGAGTCTTGAGCTTGGAGCTTGAGCCAATCCTTTGTCCTTAGCATGTTGAAGGGGTTCCACATCCTCTAGTCCATGCCACTTCATTGTTGAACTTATCTGAAACATACTAGGTAAAAGTGTTAGTCCAACAAGAGATATGTTGACATTAATTACCAAAACCACCTAGGGAGCACTTGTTCTTTCAATCTCCCCCTTTTTGGTAATTGATGAAAACATACATCAAAGCTTTAGATAAAGATATAGAGAATAGTAAGTAAAGCTTTGGAAAGACATGTAACATGCATAGGCTCCCCCTACATGTATGCAATCATGTGAATATGGAATATAGGAGCATGTGAATGCATAAATATGACAGAGTAAGCAAAGTGTTATATGTATCTTGGCTATATGCATCAGAGCAAATGATGTGAATATGAGAAATGTACCTTCATGCTCATGAGTCCTTCTTGCAAAAAGTATGTACATCAGTAAGAATTTCTCATACACATGACTGTGATGCATATACTTACCTTGTGGTCTTGAGTTGGCTTAGGATGGGATGAACCTGCGTAAACAAGGATAGATAACACAAATACACCTACTGGCCAGAGCAAACAAAAGAAACCACAAGAGTACCAAGACTGGAATGACATGTAGAGTGAGTACTAAGTACCATATTGGATATAGACATGTCCCCAAAGGTAAAGATGTGCAATAAATTTAAGGATTTTCTTCCCTTAGATGTCTTGCTCCCCCTGAGTCTAGCATGGGATACTGGGAGAATATAGGGAACAGAAAATCAGAGCAAAATCAGAGCTCAAAGGAAATAAACAGAGCTAATGCAAACGAGCAAATATGAACATGTCTTTCCCCTCTTGAAGAGATGTGACTTCTCTCCTCTTGAACACCAAGCATCTGGGGTCCTTGTGTAACACCCTCGACGCGACTATAGCTCCCACATGCCGAGGCACGACTTAGAGACATAATCGCATTGAAGGCATATGTCGCAAGTTAGGCAATCTTCACAACATCCCATGTAATATGATAATAAAAGGGGAGATAACATAGTTGGCTTACACTCGCCACGTCAATCAAGTACATAAATAACATTCCATCATCCAAACACTCATGGCCCGACTACGGCGCCAAAATAAAAGATAACCCAACATGCGACAACGGTCCCGTTCACCCCCAACTGGGCACCACTACTGATCATCAGGAAAGGAAACATAGTAACGTTGAGAGTCTTCGTCGAACTCCCACTTGAGCTCAAGCGCGTCTCCTAGAGCGGAATCATCAGGCCCTGCATCTGGTGTAATAGTAATCTGTGAGCCACAGGGACTCAGCAATCTCGCACCCTCGCGATCAAGACTATTTAAGCTAATAGGTAAGGCAAGGTAAATATGAGTGGAGCTGCAGCAAGCGACTAGCAAATATGGTGGCTATCCTGTTCGCAAAAGAGAGCGAGAAGAGGAGGCAAAGCGCGAGCGAGAAACTAGAGAACAACCTGCGCAAGCATAACTCCAACACCGTGTCCACTTCCCGTACTCCGCCGAGAAGAGGCCATCACGGTAACACACTTAGTTGATTCATTTTAATTAAATTAAGGTTCAAGTTATCTACAACCAGACATTAACAAATTCCCATCTGCCCATAACCGTGGGCATGGCTTTAGAAAGTTCAAATCCCTGAAGGGGAGTCCCAACTTAGCCCATGACAAGCTCTCACGGTTAACGAAGGAATAGACCTCCTCCCAAGACGTTCCGATCAGACTCGGTACCTCGGTTCTTTAAGACACTTCGACAGGTTAAAACAAGACCAGCAACACCGCCCGAATGTGCCGATAAATCCCGATAGGAGCTGCACATATCTCTTTCTCAGGGCACACTCAGATTGTCCAAACTTCCGGTAGGCCAGCCCAGAGTTGCCCCTGGTGGCCACCGGCAGCTGACAGTTTGGACCAACACTCAGAGGAGCACTGGCCCGGGGGGGGGGGTTAAAATAAAGATGACCCTTGAGTCTGCAGAACCCAAGGGAAAGAAAAGGCTAGGTGGCAAATGGTAAAACCAAGGTTGGGCATTGCTGGAAAAGCTTTAATCAAGGTGAACTATCAAGGGGTTCCCATTATAACCCAACCGCGTAAGGAACGCAAAATCCGGGAACATAACACCGATATGACGGAAACTAGGGCGGCAAGAGTGGAACAAAACACTAGGCGAGAGGCCGAGCCTTCCACCCTTTACCAAGTATATAGATGCATTAAGATAACATGGCAATATAATGATATCCCAACAAGTAAATAAATGTTCCAACGAGGAACGGCCTCCAATCTTCACCTGCAACTAACAACGCTATAAGAGGGGCTCAGCAAAGCGGTAACATAGCCAATCAACGGTTTGCTAGGACAAGATGGGTTAGAGGTTTGACATGACAATTTTGGAGGCTTGAAAGCAAATGGTAGGCATCGTAGCAATGGCATAGCAAAAGAGCGAGCACTCTAGCATAGCAAAGATAGTAGTGATTTCGAGAGTATGATCATCTTGCCTGCACAGTTGTCAGAGTTGACTGGATCCTCGAAAGCAAACTCAACGGGCTCCTCGTTAGCGAACTCGTCTCCCGGCTCTACCCAAACAAGACAAACAAGCAACAAGGACACAAATCAACCACGTGCAAGGATCAAACAAGATGATGCAATGATGATATGCTATGCGGGATGCGATGCGGGATGCATATGCAAGATGTGACAAGGAATACATGAACCTGGCCTCAACATGGAAATCCAAGTGTGCCACTGGAAAGATGAGATGAAATCGCTTGAAAACGATATAAAGAACACCAGAATCGGAGTTACGGTTTGGAAATGGCAAGCAATTCAAATATGACACCGGTCTGCGATTTACAGCAAGTAGCCTTCTAAATGCAATGAGATGAACATGCTACAGCACCCAAACATGACAACAAAATACATGGAAGGGATGCATTCAAGATGCTTAACAAAAGTCTAGCACTGAGCTACGGCCAATTCATCCATTAACAGGTTCAAACAAGCATGGCAAAAATGCATATGGAAAACAGATCTCAGACTTAGTGAAATTAACACTTGTCTGGAATTTTAGATCAGGTAGCACTCTTCGGAGCAACAAAACTACATGCTACAGGACCTGAACATGGCAAAGTAAAGCATGTCATGGAGCTACTCAAAGAGCTTAACAAAAGTCCCTTAGTGACCTTGAGCCAAAAGGGATCAGAAAATACAATTGCAAGCATGTGAACATAGCAAAAACATAATCAGTTTTCAGACTTTGTGAAAACTGGAGCATGCTGAAAATAGATCTCAAGTAGGCATGTTTACGAGCTCGATGCACTCACTACAGTGCAAGTCATGACAAACTAAGCATACACCTATCAAGAACACACAAAATGCAAGCTAGACATGGCAAGAACAATAGCATAGCATGCACGGATCAACTACAACATCATCGGCAAAATTGCAAACAAGTTGACAATCTGCCCAGATTCACAAAGTAGCAAAAGTAGAGCTCGATTGACTCAAGCTAGGGTGCTCAATAATTGCAAACAAAGACATGGATGGAGAGAGAACTACAATATTAATAAAACATCCTTACTGATCATCCTCAAAAGAGGCACGGATCACTAGGAAACAACATGAACATATGGCAACATGAGATAAACAGCTCAAGGACTTAGTGGAATTGCTAAGTCCCTGAAATCAGAGTTACCAAGTGCACCATTTTGCAGGCTTGTGCAAGTCACCACACACATTACAAAAATACATGGGTTGTAGCTCTGGAAAGATGACAAAACCCTTAACAAAACATATGTAGAGCATCAGGGCATATCATGCACACAATAATCATGGCAAAAATGACAAAAAGCTAAACGGAGTAGCAGATCTGACAATTATCTCAAGTATCCCTCTTCTAACAGCATTTCGGGCATCAAGATGAACTCAAATGAAAATGATACAATGGAATGAAATGATGTACTCTCTGAGATGAACATTTTGATATGCTATATGAATGAATCAGAGCTACGGATGCAAAGTTACGAGGCTACGAACAGGAGCATATGGATCAGGAAAAACCGATGACTTCGTGAAAAAAACCACCTCTCTCAGATCTAGGGTTTGACCAGGCGCGCAAACCGAGGCGGCCGGAGAACTGTTCACCGGAGATGGGCAGGGCGGCGGCCACCGGAGCTGAGGGGCTCGCCGGGGAGCGGTCGGGGAGGCGGAGGAGGAGCAGATCCGGCCTCTCCCGGCCGGATCCGGCGGCGAGGAGGCGTGGGGAAGGGTCCGGCGAGGCGGCTTGCGGGCGGCGCCGGACGGGCGGCGCGGCGGCCAACGCCGTCAAGGCGGCGGGGAGAGCGGGGCGGCTCCGGGCGGAGGAAGACGAGAGGCGCGGG
This sequence comes from Triticum urartu, assembly GCF_056163025.1. NCBI lineage: Eukaryota > Viridiplantae > Streptophyta > Magnoliopsida > Poales > Poaceae > Triticum > Triticum urartu. The sequence goes on from NC_141873.1 coordinate 270,310,059, forward strand.
CGCGGGCGACGGGCCGAGGAGGGCCCCGCCTGGGCCCCGGCGGGCCGGCTCGCGGCGGCGCGGGGGAAGTGGGTGCGGTCGGCGGACGAATCGGGCGACGACACGTGGCGGCGGACGGCGGTAACGGACACGTCCGGACGACGGGTTTTCATCCGGCGGCGCGAGGAGAGGGAGAGGTTAGGGTTTGCCCGAGATTTTTGGAAGGAGATCTATATATAGGCATAGAGGGAGCTACGAGAGTCCAAATGAGGTGCGGTTTTCGGCTACGCGATCGTGATCGAACGCTCTAGATGATGGAGCAGGTTTTGGTGGGTTTTGGGCCAAATTGGAGAGGTGTTGGGCTGCAACACACACGAGGCCTTTTCGGTCCCTCGGTTAACCATTGGAGTATCAAACGAAGTCCAAATGGTACGAAACTTGATAGGAAGTCTACCGGTAGTAAACCAAGGCCGCTTGTAAAGTCTCGGTCCAATCCTGAAATGTTTAATCCCCACACACGAAAGAAAGCTAGAAATGACCACCGGAGGAGAACGAAGCGCCGGAACGCAAAACAGACAACGGGGAAAATGCTCGAATGCATGAGACGAACACGTATGCAAATGCAATGCACATGATGACATGATATGAGATGCATGACAACGATAACAACACACGGAGACAAAGACTCGAACCCAAGGAAATAAATTAACTTAACACCGGAAACGGCAAGAGTTGGAGTACAAATTGGGAAAGTTACATCCGGGGTGTTACAACACTCCACCACTACGAAAGGATCTCGTCCCGAGATCTAGGACTGAAAGAACGCCGGGTACTCAGAACGGAGGTGATCCTCGCGTTCCCAGGTAGCTTCACGGTCGGAATGGTGTGACCACTTGACTTTGAGAAATTTGATTGACTTATTGCGAGTCTTGCGTTCAATCTCTTCAAGAATAGCAACTGGGTGCTCACGATAAGAGAGATCTTCTTGGAGCTCAATGTCCTCAAAGTTGACGGTGCGGTCAGGAGTCTTGAAGCACTTACGAAGCTGAGAGACATGGAACACGTCATGAGCATTTGCAAAGTTTGAAGGAAGCTCGAGTTGATAGGCGAGGTCGCCTCTCTTGCTGACAATCTTGAAAGGTCCCACGTATCTAGGGGCAAGCTTCCCTTTGATACCGAAGCGGCGAGTACCTTTCATAGGAGAGACACGGAGGTAAACATGATCTCCGATCTCGAAAGCCAAATCACAGTGTTTACTATCATAGTAGCTCTTCTGGCGGGATTGGGCTGCTTTGAGGTTATCACGAATGACTTTGCACATTTCCTCTGCCTCTATGATTAAGTCATTACCCAAAAGCTGACGTTCACCGGTTTCAGACCAGTTGAGAGGGGTACGGCACTTCCTGCCATACAGAATTTCAAAAGGGACCTTGCCTGAACTTGCTTGAAAAGTGTTGTTGTAGGAGAATTCAGCATAAGGAAGACAATCCTCCCACTTCATGCCGAAGGAGATCACACAAGCCCTGATCATATCTTCAAGAATCTGGTTGACACGCTCGACTTAACCGCTAGTTTGAGGATGGAAAGCTGTGCTGAAGCGGATGTTCATGCCCATGGCCTTCTGAAAAGAATCCCAAAACTTTGAGGTAAAGATGCTGCCACGGTCTGAAGAGATCACTTGTGGAATACCGTGCAGAGAGACAATACGAGAGGTATAGAGTTCCGCTAATTGAGCTGCAGTGATCGACTCTTTGATAGGCAGAAAGTGAGCCACTTTAGTGAGTTTGTCGATGACAACGAATATAGCATCATTGCCACACTTGGACTTTGGGAACCCAGTCACGAAGTCCATTTCAATGTGGTCAAACTTCCATTTTGGAATGACAAGAGGTTGGAGGAGACCTGCTGGCCTTTGGTGTTCTGCCTTCACTCTTCTGCAGACATCACATTCATTCACGAATTGAGCGATCTCGCGCTTCATTCGAGTCCACCAATAAGCCTGCTTGAGGTCCTGATACATCTTCGTGCTCCCAGGGTGGATGGAGAGGAGAGAATTGTGAGCCTCGTTCATGATCACTTTACGAAGGTCACCTTTGGGTACAACAATACGATCCTCAAAGAAAAGAGTATCCTTGTCATCAAGGCGGTAGCACTTGTACTTGGGCTGGCTCTTGGCAATCCCAATCTTCACCTTTTTCACCATAGCATCAAGAAGCTGGGCTTGGCGAATCTGGTCTTCCAGGGTGGGAGAGACTAGAAGGTTGGCGAGGAAACCTTGAGGAACAACTTGCAGATTAAGTTTGCGGAAAGCTTCACAAAGCTCGGGTTGATAAGGCTTGAGAATCAGACTGTTGCAATAAGCTTTCCTGCTCAAGGCGTCAGCAATCACATTGGCCTTGCCTGGAGTATACTCGATACTCGGATTATACTCTTGAATAATTTCGACCCATCGAGTTTGCCTGAGGTTGAGACTAGGCTGAGTGAAGATGTACTTGAGACTCTTGTGATCAGTGAAAATGTCCACTTTTCTTCCCAATAGAAGATGTCTCCAAGTCAAAAGAGCATGCACAACTGCCGCCAACTCGAGATCATGAGTGGGGTAGTTCTTCTCATTAGGCTTCAACTGGCGAGAGGTATAAGCAACAACTTTCTTCTCTTGCATCAACACTGCGCCAAGACCTTGGAGAGAGGCATCACAAAAGACCTCGTACGGCTTGGACTCATCAGGCGGAGTCAGAACTGGAGCAGTGATCAATTTCTCTTTCAAGGTGTTGAAAGCAATGTCACACTCTGGAGACCAAACGTACTTGACGTGCTTCTGGAGAAGATTAGAGAGAGGCTTCGCGATCTTAGAAAAGTTTTCAACGAATCTTCGGCAATAGCTTGCGAGACCGAGGAAGCTACGGAGTTGCTTCACGTTCTGAGGAGGTTCCCAATTCACAATTGCAGACACCTTCTCAGGATTCACGGCAATGCCCTTGGCAGAGATGATATGACCAAGATAAAGAACCTCATCGAGCCAAAATTCACACTTGGAGAACTTGGCGTAGAACTGATGTTCCCTGAGCTTATCGAGAACCAAACGCAAGTGCTTGGCATGATCTTCCTTGTTCTTGGAGAAAACCAGAATGTCGTCGAGATAGACCAAAACGAAGTCATTGGTGTAGGCGTTGAAGATGAAGTTCATCATGCGAGAGAAAGTCAGAGGAGCGTTGACGAGGCCAAAAGACATGACAGTGTATTCATATGAACCAAAACTTGTCCTGAACGCCGTCTTGGGAATATCTTGCTCACGGATTCGAATCTGATGATAACCCATACGGAGACCAAGCTTGGAGAATACTTGAGCACCTTTAAGTTGTTCGAACAGCTCGTTGATATTGGGAAGTGGGTATTTGTTCTTGATAGTCTTCTTGTTCAATGGACGGTAATCAACACAAAGTCGGTCCGTTCCATCCTTCTTCTTCACAAAAAGAACACCACAGCCCCACGGAGAAGAACTAGGCCGGATGAGACCCATTTTCTCTTGAATATCGAGTTGCTTCTTCAGCTCCTTCAACTCTTCAGGTCTGAGCTTGTAAGGACGTTTGCACACAGGTTCCGTGCCAGGCTCAAGATCAATAATGAATTCAACTGGCCGGTGCGGAGGCATTCCTGGAAGCTCTTCTGGAAAGACGTCTTGATATTCGCAAACGACTGGAATTTGCGAGATAGCATCCAGTTCACCCTTCTCATTAAGAGAAAACAGACGGATGGTATCATCACGAGCGGCAAAGACAATTACATCCTCAGACGAATGAGTCAATTGAATCTGCCTGGCTGCACAATCAAGCTGAGCCTTGTGCTTAGAAAGCCAATCCATTCCGAGAATAAGATCAATATCCGAGTTACCAAGAACCATTGGAGAAGCCAGAAACTTGAAATCACCCATCATGATAGAAATAACCGGAATCTCGTGGTGAGCGAGCAAACATTTACCCGGAGAGACAACTGCTAACGGTTTATGCATAACTTGGGAAGTCAACTCATGCTTAGATGCAAAAGGTTTCGAGATGAAACAATGCGATGCACTAGTGTCAAAAAGAACTTTAGCTGCAATATCATTAACAGGAAGGTTACCCATAATCACATCTGGTGAGTCCTCTGCCTGAGCTGCGTTCATCAAGTTGACCTTGGCATGCTTGGGATTATGCTTGACCACAGCTGTACTTGCCGATCTGACAGGAGGAGGAGGAAGACGCCTCTGGTTGAAACACTTGTTGGCATAGTGACCCTTCTGTTGGCACTTGTTGCACGTGACCTCTGAAAGCGGACGGTGATACGGAGCACTCGATCTTGGAGGTTGAGACGAAGTCTTGTTCGAAAAGCCAGGGTTGGGTGGGTGGGAAGAACCACTGCCACCTTTGCTCTTCTACTGATACGGCTGACAGAACGGAGGAGGAGGAAGCCAATACTTCTGCTGCTTGGCCACTTGAATAGAGGAAGAAGGAGTAGCATATCTGACTCGCTTCTTGGAAGCATCACACCTCAACTGAGCAGCCTCTTGCTTCAGCGCCATGTTGTAGAACTCATCGTATCTCAAGGGCTCAAAAAGAACAAGAGCTAGCTGGATTTCTTCTCTGAGACCACCCCTGAACTGGTATATCATGCTCTTCTCATCAGGCACGTCCTGCTTGGCAAAGCGGGTGAGCTTCTGGAACAACTTGTTGTAGTCATAGACAGACAAAGAGCCTTGCTTCAGGTTGCGGAATTCCTCACGCTTGCTTTCAACCACGCTCTGAGGAATATGATGACCTCGGAAATCTCGACGGAATTCATCCCAAGTGATAACACGTCCACCTCTGGAATCCTTGTACTGCTGGAACCATTCTGCAGCTTGATCTTTGAGTTGGAAGGAAGCGAACTTAACAAAGTCCTCAGGCTTGACGTTACTGCACTCGAAATGCTTGCACAGATCCACAAGCTAATCGTCAGCATCGGTTGCCTCAACACAATTGCTGAAAGTCTTTGGCCCGTTAGCAAGGAACTGGTTGAGTGTAGCAAAGTGATTCTGATTGTTGCCTTGGTTCCCTTGGTTGCCTTGATTGCGCTCTTGAAGAATTTGCATGATTAACTGTGTGTTTGCATTGGTTGCGGCCATCACAGCTTGCCATGCCTCCGGAGGAGGTGGAGGTGGTGGCGGATTAGGATTCGGAGTCGTGCGCGTTGGAGGAGCCATCCTGAAGAGGTTGACCACCCATTAGCACATGATAGACAAATATTGAAGCTGAATCCAACAGAATGAAAATTGCAACATATAGTCTTCACATCCGAACAAAATGAACAAATGCATTCCTCTTGAAATGGTCACATATCCATAAATTGAGAAGCCACGTAGAATTAAGGTAGAGAAATAAATCAACAAGGTACGGATCAAGAACGAATAATCGGTAAGAAATCCCAATCTCAAACCAATATCCGTGGAAGAAGAACTAGAGCTACAAGAATTCCCAACTATGAAACTCCCGAACCTTTCCGGTTATGCAATCAGGTGTAGGGGATACAGGGGAAGCATAATATCTCACCCAAACTAGCAAATCCTACATCCAGCTGTATCCATCCTTCAACACATAACCAAGAAACCTTCGGAAATCATCTACCTCAACCTTCGAAAAGCATCCGTTATACAAGTTATGGCGATACTCCCGAACTCCCGCCCCAGTACTGGGTGGCGTCGAGGTTATCTCACCAAAGAACTGCATAAAAGAGATTTTCGATGTCGGCGTACTAAACTCAGGTATTCCAGAACTGCAACGATAAAATTATGACGACAACACCTCAGAGCTCAACTCCCCGGGACACTTCCACTAAACCCCTGACAGGAGGCACCAAGACAATGTTCTCATCATAAAACCATCAGAACGATTCCAAGATACCCGCGTGATCCTAATTTTTTTTTGTGAAATTTGAGAAGAGAAGAGTCAAAACTCTACGTCAGGATGCCTTACCAGAGTGATGAGGAGACTGGGAAGTAAAAAGAATTCCTAAACTCTCCGATATATAATTCCTAAATGACTCAAAACATTTTTCTAGACACAACTCGGCCGCTAAAAACGATCAAGGAATGGGGCTCCTAAGGTCGGGGAAGACTCTGATTACCAACTTGTAACACCCTCGATGCGACTATAGCTCCCACGTGTCGAGGCACGACTTAGAGACATAATCGCATTGAAGGCATATGTCGCAAGTTAGGCAATCTTCACAACATCCCATGTAATATGATAATAAAAGGGGAGATAACATAGTTGGCTTACACTCGCCACGTCAATCAAGTACATAAATAACATTCCATCATCCAAACACTCATGGCCCGACTACGGCGCCAAAATAAAAGATAACCCAACATGCGACAACGGTCCCGTTCACTCCCAACTGGGCACCACTACTGATCATCAGGAAAGGCACCATAGTAACGTTGAGAGTCTTCGTCGAACTCCCACTTGAGCTCAAGCGCGTCTCCTGGAGCGGAATCATCAGGCCCTGCATCTGGTGTAATAGTAATCTGTGAGCCACAGGGACTCAGCAATCTCGCACCCTCGCGATCAAGACTATTTAAGCTAATAGGTAAGGCAAGGTAAATATGAGTGGAGCTGCAGCAAGCGACTAGCAAATATGGTGGCTATCCTGTTCGCAAAAGAGAGCGAGAAGAGGAGGCAAAGCGCGAGCGAGAAACTAGAGAACAACCTGCGCAAGCATAACTCCAACACCGTGTCCACTTCCCGTACTCCGCCAGGAAGAGGCCATCACGGTAACACACTTAGTTGATTCATTTTAATTAAATAAAGGTTCAAGTTATCTACAACCGGACATTAACAAATTCCCATCTGCCCATAACCGCGGGCACGGCCTTCGAAAGTTCAAATCCCTGAAGGGGAGTCCCAACTTAGCCCATGACAAGCTCTCACGGTCAACAAAGGAATAGACCTCCTCCCAAGACGTTCCGATCAGACTCGGTACCTCGGTTCTTTAAGACACTTCGACAGGTTAAAACAAGACCAGCAACACCGCCCGAATGTGCCGACAAATCCCGATAGGAGCTGCACATATCTCTTTCTCAGGGCACACTCAGATTGTCCAAACTTCCGGTAGGCCATCCCAGAGTTGCCCCTGGTGGCCACCAGCGGCTGACAGTTTGGACCAACACTCAGAGGAGCACTGGCCCGGGGGGGTTAAAATAAAGATGACCCTTGAGTCTGCAGAACCCAAGGGAAAGAAAAGGCCAGGTGGCAAATGGTAAAACCAAGGTTGGGCATTGCTGGAAAAGCTTTAATCAAGGCAAACTATCAAGGGGTTCCCATTATAACCCAACCGCGTAAGGAACGCAAAATCCGGGAACATAACACCGATATGACGGAAACTAGGGCGGCAAGAGTGGAACAAAACACTAGGCGAGAGGCCGAGCCTTCCACGCTTTACCAAGTATATAGATGCATTAAGATAACATGGCAATATAATGATATCCCAACAAGTAAATAAATGTTCCAACGAGGAACGGCCTCCAATCTTCACCTGCAACTAACAACGCTATAAGAGGGGCTGAGCAAAGCGGTAACATAGCCAATCAATGGTTTGCTAGGACAAGGTGGGTTAGAGGTTTGACATGACAATTTGGGAGGCTTGAAAGCAAATGGTAGGCATCGTAGCAATGGCATAGCAAAAGAGCGAGCACTCTAGCATAGCAAAGATAGTAGTGATTTCGAGGGTATGATCATCTTGCCTGCACAGTTGTCAGAGTTGACTGGATCCTCGAAAGCAAACTCAACGGGCTCCTCGTTAGCGAACTCGTCTCCCGGCTCTACCCAAACAAGACAAACAAGCAACAAGGACACAAATCAACCACGTGCAAGGATCAAACAAGATGATGCAATGATGATATGCTATGCGGGATGCGATGCAGGATGCATATGCAATATGTGACAAGGAATGCATGAACCTGGCCTCAACTTGGAAATCCAAGTATGCCACTGGAAAGATGAGATGAAATCGCTTGAAAACGATATAAAGAACACCAGAATCGGAGTTACGGTTTGGAAATGGCAAGCAATTCAAATATGACACTGGTCTGCGATTTACAGCAAGTAGCCTTCTAAATGCAATGAGATGAACATGCTACAGCACCCAAACATGACAACAAAATACATGGAAGAGATGCATTCAAGATGCTTAACAAAAGCCTAGCAATGATCTACGGCCAATTCATCCATTAACAGGTTCAAACAAGCATGGCAAAAATGCATATGGCAAACAGATCTCAGACTTGGTGAAATTAACACTTGTCTGGAATTTCAGATCAGGTAGCACTCTTCGGAGCAACAAAACTACATGCTACAGGATCTGAACATGGCAAAGTAAAGCATGGCGTGGAGCTACTCAAAGAGATTAACAAAAGTCCCTTAGTGACCTTGAGAAAAAAGGGATTAGAAAATACAATTGCAAGCATGTGAACATAGCAAAAACATAATCAGTTTTCAGACTTAGTGAAAACTGGAGCATGCTGAAAACAGATCTCAAGTAGGCATGTTTACGAGCTCGATGCACTCACAACAGTGCAAGTCATGACAAACTAAGCATACACCTATCAAGAACACACAAAATGCAAGCTATACATGGCAAGAACAATAGCATAGCATGCACGGATCAACTACAACATCATCGGCAAAATTGCAAACAAGTTGACAATCTGCCTAGATTCACAAAGTAGTAAAAGTAGAGCTCGATTGACTCAAGTTAGGGTGCTCCATAATTGCAAACAAAGACATGGATAGATATAGCACTACAATATTAATAAAACATCCTTACTGATCATCCTCAAAAGAGGCACGGATCACTAGGAAACAACATGAACATATGGCAACATGAGATAAACAGCTTAAGGACTTAGTGGAATTGCTAAGTCCCTGAAATCAGAGTTACCAAGTGCACCACTTTGCAAGCTTGTGAAAGTCACCACACACATCACAAAAATACATGGGTTGCACCTCTGGAAAGATGACAAAACCCTTAACAAAACATATGTAGAGCATCAGGGCATATCATGCACACAATAATCATGGCAAAAATGACAAAAAGCTAAACGGAGTAGCAGATCTGACAATTATCTCAAGTAGCCCTCTTCTAACAGCATTTCGGGCATCAAGATGAACTCAAATGAAATTGATGCAATGGAATGAAATGATGTACTCTCTGAGATGAACATTTTGATATGCTATATGCATGAGTCGGAGCTACGGATGCAAAGTTACGAGGCTACGAACAGGAGCATATGGATCAGGAAAAACCGGGGACTTGGTGAAAAAAACCCACCTCTCTCAGATCTAGGGTTTGACCCGGTGCGTGAACCGAGGCGGCCGGAGCACTGTTCATCAGAGACGGGCAGGGCGGCGGCCAACGGAGCTGAGGGGCTCGCCGGGGAGCGGTCGGGAAGGCGGAGGAGGAGCAGATCCGGCCTTTCCCGGCCGGATCCGGCGGCGAGGAGGCACGGGGAAGGGTTCGGCGAGGCGGCTTGCGGGCGGCGCCGGATGGGCGGCGCGGCGGCCAACACCGGCGAGGCGCGGGGAGAGCGGGGCGGCTCCGGGCGGAGGAAGACGAGAGGCGCGGGCGCGGGCGATGGGCCGGGGAGGGCCCCGCCTGGGCCCCGGCGGGCCGGCTCGCGGCGGCGCGGGGGAAGTGGGCGCGGTCGGCGGACGAATCGGGCGACGACACGTGGCGGCGGACGGCGGTAACGGACACGTGCGGACGGCGGGTTTTCGTCCGGCGGCGCGAGGAGAGGGAGAGGTTAAGGTTTGCCCGAGATTTTTGGAAGGAGATCTATATATAGGCATAGAGGGAGCTAGGAGAGTCCAAATGAGGTGCGGTTTTCGGCCACGCGATCGTGATCGAACGCTCTAGATGATGGAGCAGGTTTTGGTGGGTTTTGGGCCAAATTGGTGGGGTGTTGGGCTGCAACACACACGAGGCCTTTTCGGTCCCTCGGCTAACCGTTGGAGTATCAAACGAAGTCCAAATGGTACGAAACTTGACAGGCAGTCTACCGGTAGTAAACCAAGGCCGCTTGGCAAGTCTCGGTCCAATCCAGAAATGTTTAATCCCCACACACGAAAGAAAGCTAGAAATGACCACCGGAGGAGAACGAAGCGCCGGAACGCAAAACGGACAACGGGGAAAATGCTCGAATGCATGAGACGAACACGTATGCAAATGCAATGCACATGATGACATGATATGAGATGCATGACAACGATAACAACACATGGAGACAAAGACTCGAACCCGAGGAAATAAATTAACTTGACGCTGGAAACAACAAGAGTTGGAGTACAAATTGGGAAAGTTACATCCGGGGTGTTACACCTTGATGATTACTCTTTCTTCCCTTGAGTATTATCTCCCCCTATAGATATGATTAAGCTTTGATGTGATCTCTCTCTCCCCCTTTGACATCAATTTCCAAGAAGGGTTCTTCTGAATTTTTGTCATGATGGGTTTGGTCCTTGAGTCACAGAACAAAGCAGCAAGTTGAATGGGATGCTGGTCGAGGACAAGATTCATTGAGTGGAGCTAGATCAAAAAGAATGCAGAAATAAGTGGCAAGATGTCTTTCCTATAGTGAAATCCGTGACACTGAGTTGTATGGTTCGGTTGTACCGAGAGGATTCGGTTGAACCGAGAGCATCAGACTGGTCAGACTGAGTTCATCGCAGAGAAAACACTTGTCACCTCAGCTCACTACACAAGTAAGATCTCACAAGGATTTGCAAGGAATTAACTAAAAGATTTGCAATGAATTGGATGCAAAGAATGCAGAACAGAAAATAAAAGAGAAGAAACTAAAAAGGAGTCTAGATGAAGTTTTTTTGAAGAGGGAAACAAATACACATGAGACAAATGCAAGAGCACAAAAAAGAACACAAGAGAACTTCATCTAGAATTGGTCGGCGACAAAGTCACCTATGTTAGAGTATATTGACTTAGGAGTCAAGTGAGATCACTTGATCATAGGTCATACTCATCGTTTAAGCTCAAAATGGGGTTACCATTTTTTGTTTAAGCTTTTTGATGTATTCATATCTTGTCGAGTTGCTTTGACTCATGACTTGGAGTAAAGCTTCTCTAAGATGGAATAACATACCTTGGGTGGTGGCGTTGACCATGATCATGTAGTTGAACTTGTGTGGGTTGCTCAAGGTTGATGTAGCTCATCAAGAGTTGGGAGCACCACTTGGAGTTGGAGTTCATCTACCTACATGGGTTAGTTTTTGCAAGGAAGAGCACTTGTGTATCCAAAATGACAATCATGAAACTCAACATAAAATTTGTCAAAGGATATGTTTGAATGGTTGCGTGCTTCCTTGTCTTCATCCACCATTGTGTAGAGACTTGGTGATATAGAAATTGCTCAAGATGTGAGTGAGTTGCAATCTCATAGATTTAGATTCATCCAAGTACCTACACGGGTTAGATAACATGCAAGGTGCAAATATATCCAAGACATAAGATAGTCAACATAAGAGAAATGTCAAGGATTAGTCATAGGCTCATGCCTTGCATGTATCAAATGGAGTTCCCACTCCAAGTTTGAAGCATCAATGATGTTCAATTCACCTCTTAACCTGCAAAACACTTTCTCATCAAGTGGTTTCGTGAATATATCAGCTAACTACTTTTCGGTGCGAACATGCTTAAGATTAATGTCCCCTTTGGCAACATGATCTCGAATGAAATGATGGCGAACTTCAATATGCTTAGTTCGAGAATGTTGCACGGGATTGTGAGAAATCTTAATAGCACTTTCATTTTCACAAAGTAATGGAACATGTTTCACAGATATCCCATAATCTTTAAGAGTTTGGGTCATCCAAACTAATTGAGCACAACATGATCCATCGGCAATGTATTCCGCTTCGGCGGTGGATAAGGATACCGAGTTTTGTTTCTTGGAAGACCAAGACACAAGAGATCTACCAAGAAATTGACAAGTACCCGAAGTGGACTTCTTATCAACCTTGTCACCGGCATAGTCCGAGTCGGAGTAGCTAACAAGATCAAAGGAGGCCCTCTTTGGATACCAAATGCCAAAATTTGGTGTATGGATTAAGTATTTCACTATCCTTTTCACGGCCTTAAGATGACATTCTTTAGGAGCGGCTTGATATCGTGCACACATGCACACACTTAGCATAATATCGGGACATGAAGCACATAGATATAACAATGAACCAATCATAGAGCGATAAACCTTTTGATCAACCGGTTCACCATCTTTGGTTAAATCAAGATGTCCACTAGTAGGCATGGGTGTAGTCATACCTTTGCATTCTTGCATATTGAACTTCTTGAATAAGTCCTTGGTGTACTTCATTTGAGAGACAAAGGTACCTTCCTTAGTTTGCTTGATTTGCAAACCAAGAAAGAATTTGAGTTCACTCATCATCGACATCTCAAACTTCTCCGACATTAGCTTTCCAAACTTTTCACTAAAATGAGGGTTAGTTGATCCAAATATAATATCATCGATATAAATTTGGCACACAAATAGTTCTTCATTAACCCTTTTAGTAAAACGAGTAGAATCTATTTTTCCAATTTCAAAGCCTTTTTCAATAAGGAACCTGGTCAAGCATTTATACCATGCTCTAGGAGCTTGTTTAAGACCATAAAGAGATTTGTGAAGTTTGTAAACATGATTAGGTTTCTTAGGATTGACAAATCCGGGAGGTTGCTTGACATAAACTTCCTCCTCTATTTCACCATTTAGAAAAGCACTTTTAATGTCCATTTGGTACAAGGTGGTATCATGATGATTAGCATAGGCAAGTAAGATGCGAATGGACTCAAGTCTAGCAACGGGGGCATATGTCTCACCGTAGTCCATACCTTCGACTTGAGTGTAGCCTTGGGCGACGAGACGTGCTTTGTTGCGAACTACTTGTCCATCTTCATCTTGCTTGTTGCGAAACACCCATTTGGTACCGATGATGTTGTGGTTGTTGTCGGGCTTCTCAACTAATGTCCAAACTTGATTTCTCTCAAAGTTGTGTAGCTCTTCATGCATGGAATTTATCCAATCCGGATCTTCCAAAGCTTCTTCAACCTTCATAGGTTCAATGGTATAGATGAATCAATAGTGTTCACAAAAGTTAGCTAAACGAGTTTTTGAGTGAGTGATTCTCCCGGTTTGGATATCATTGTAGATTTGCTCGACGGGATGGTCTTTAGCAATTCTTGCTCGAACTCGTGAAAGTTTTTGCTTGGATCTTGGTTGAACATCTTCTTCATCTTGTTCTTCTTCTTGGCCTTCTTCGTTGTTGACGTTGTCGTTCTCTTGTCGTGGTGGAGAAGGAGGTTGTTGGCGTTCATCTTGGTGCACTTCCTCGTTTTCTTCATCTTGGTGTGTCCCACTTGTGGATGCTTCCATATCAACTCTTGGTTCACCTTGTCATGAGGTAGAAGCTTCCACTTGGATGGACGAGGTACTCTCCTTCACCTCCGTTGGACGAATCTTGCCAATAGACAAGTCTTGGATTGCTTCCGAAGGGTCTTTGTCTCCTACATCAATTGGCAATTGCTCTACTTGCGAGCCGTTAGAGTCATCAAACTTCACATCTACCGTCTCTTCAACCTTTCGGTTGAAATTATTGTAGACATAGTATGTGTGAGAGTTTGAGCCATAACCAAGTAGGAAACCTTCATGAGACTTAGGAGCAAATTTAGAACGATGATGCTTATCAAGAATGTAGCACTTTGAGCCGAATACTCGAAGGTATACAACTTGTGGTTTGTTACCGGTGAGGAGCTCGTATGCCGTCTTGCCGAGTAGCTTGTGAAGATAAAAGCGATTTGTTGCATGACAAGCTGTCTCAACCGTTTTCGCCCAAAAGTGCTTTGGTGTCTTGTACTCATCAAGCATCGTTCTCGCCATTTCGATGAGTGTCCGGTTCTTCCTCTCAACAACTCCATTCTGTTGAGGTGTGTACGTAGCCGAGAACTCATGTGAAATCCCTTCTTCGTCAAGAAAGGTGTCCACATTTGCGTTCTTGAACTCCGTTCCATTGTCGTTGCGAACCTTCTTGATTTTCACTTCAAATTGATTTTGGGCCTTCCTAGCGAAGTTTGAAGATATTTTGGACCTGCGATTTATCATCCATAAAGAACACCCACGTAAATCTTGAAAAATCATCAACTATAACTAGACCAAAAGAATTTCCACCAAGACTTCTGTAAGCGTTAGGACCAAAAATATCCATGTGAAGTAGCTCGAGTGGCCTCCTTGTGGTCATGATGTTCTTCACGGGATGCCTTCCTCCAACCTGTTTACCTGCTTGACAAGTACTGCAAAGTCTATCCTTATCAAATATGACATCGTTAACGCCAAGGATATGATTTCCTTTAATAAGCTTGTCAAGGTTTCGCATACCAACATGACCTAATCGTCTATGCCATAACCAACCTTTAGAGGATTTAGCAATTAAGCAAGTTTTAGGTTGAGCCTTTTTAGTGAAATCAATAATGTAAAGATCACCTCTGCGTATACTGGTAAAGACTATTTTACGATCATCTCTACGAAACACTTGGCAATCTACTTCAGTAAATAGGACATTGAAACCGAAATCAGCAAGTCTAGATACTGAAAGTAAATTGTAGCCAAGAGATTGAATGAGCATGACATTTTGTATGGAGCTATCATGTGAGATGGGCACCTTACCAAGACCAACCACCTTACCCTTTGAGTTATCACCAAAGGTGACATACTTTTGAGGGCCATCGTTTTCAGCAAGCTCATGGAACATATCTTTATCTCCGGTCATATGATCAGTACATCCACTATCAAGGACCCATTCCTTTCCTCCGGCCATGTAGCCATGAAGATTTGCCATAAGACCAAAGTGTCTCATCGCATCATCAATATCATAGTCACTATCATCATCCTCATCATAGTATCCATGTTCAACATCATCTTGTGATTGATCAACTCCTAGAGAGGGTAATTCATTAGATAAATGATCATTTCTATGGTCATCTTTGTGAATTCTAATAGCTTTGGAAATGATATTGCTAATGATTCCAACATCTCCTTTGGCACTAGTAAGATTTGTAAGCTCAAATAAGCAGCCACCAAATTTGGGATCATTGGAATTCATCTTAATCAAGGCAATGGACTTATGAAGAATTTCATCTAAGTTCTTCAAGGAATAGTTTGGAAAACGTTCCTCAAGGAATCTCCATATAGTGTAGGCACAATCAAGAGTAAGAAAACATCCAATCAAGTTTCTAGGCAAGCCTCTAGTGATAAGATTAATAGTTCCAAGGTTGAGGATCATGTCAATAGATTCATCAAGGGTAGGATGCAAAGGATCAACATGAGGTGCACAAGGGCTAGCAATATACTTGTTCAAATGATATTAATTGAAAATCTCAAGCATCTCATTTTTCCACTCATGAAAATACTCTCCATCAAGAATAGGCACTCTACGTCTTAGACTCCCCAAAGTATACTCATCCATCTTCCTCCAATGATGTTTAAACCAAAGCAATGGAGACCAATGCTCTGATACCAATTGAAAAGATCGAGAAGAGGTGTCTAGAGGGGGGGGGGTGATTAGACACTAAGTGCCAAAAGTTGCAGTTTTTAATTTCTTTAAGTTGAAGTGGAGTTTTGGCACAAGTTTAACAAACACAATACATATCAAGCAAGCATGCAAAGAGTATATGAGCAGCGGAAAGTAAAGCATGCAACTTGCAAGAATGTAAAGGATGGGATTGGAGTGTGCAAACGCAATTTGGAGACACGGAGATTTTTGAGACGTGGTTTCGATAGATGGTGCTATCGCACATCCACGTTGATGGAGACTTCAACCCACGAAGGGTACCGGCTGCACGAGTCCATGGAGAGCTACACCCACGAAGGGTCCACGAAGAAGCAACCTTGTGTATCCCACCATGGTCGTCGCCCACGAAGGACTTGCCTCACTAGGGTAGATCTTCACAAAGTAGGTGATCTCCTTGCCCTTACAAACTCCTTGGTTCAACTCCACAATCTTGTCGGAGGCTCCCAAGTGACACCTAGCCAATCTAGGAGACACCACTCTCCAAGAAGTAACAAATGGTGTGTTGATGATGAACTCCTTGCTCTTGTGCTTCAAATGATAGTCTCCCCAAACACTCAACTCTCTCTCACAGGATATGGATTTGGTGGACAGAAGATTTGAGTGGAAAGCAACTTGGGGAAGGCTAGAGATTAAGATTCATATGGTAGGAATGGAATATCTTGGCCTCAACACAAGTGTAGGTGGTTGTAACATCCCAAATTTTCAATTTGGAATGTTATACATTAGATCATCATTGCATATCATATTTTATTTGCTTTTGGTTTTGATCCTAGAAATCCTAAGCAACTCAAGGACCCACGGAGAGAGTTGGGGATTTCACTATTTTCATATTTGAGTTTTCTCAAATTTTGAGAATAGAATCATTTGATTTTAATTATTTTATCATCAATTATTTCTATTACAAAAATATGAGAGAGGGAATAAAATGACTTTCCCAAAATAAAGAAATATTGAGGATTTAATAATAAAATCAAATAAGATTTTGTTTCGGAGTTTTTTGTTATTTTATTTGAATTTAGGAAAAATGTGCGTTTTTCAAAATTGCATTTAGGCCCCAAATAAATGTTCACCTTGTGCGGCTTGATTTTAGAAGCCCGGGAAAATTTATTTCGGGTTTTTTGGAGTCCGTTTAGTATTTCTTTTTATTTTTCTTCTGCGCGTAATTTAAAAAAAAAGTCACACCGACCTACGGACCGTGTCCGACCGGGACTCCGACCCGCTAGGCTTTATAAGCCGGGGGGGGGGGGGGAGCCCAGCCGAAGCCAGCCTGCCCGCGCCCCAAAACCCTTGCCGCCGCGCCGCCTGCCGCCGCGCCGCCGCCTGCCGTCGCCGGAGCCGCCGCGTCGCCGCCTCGCCGACTCGCCGCTGAGGTCGCCTCGAAGTCTGCGCCGCCATTTTTTTTTCAAAAAAAAAATCGTTCGGTTTTTTCGTCGGTTTTTTCATCGGTTTTTTTCGTTTTGGTTTTTTTAATAGATCGGTTTTTCCGATTTATTTTTTTAGCGAGCGTTCGTCCGTTTGTTCGTTCTAGCGAACGTTCGTCGTTTTCCTTTTTCTCGGATTAAATCCGCGATTTTTCTGATCACGATTTCTGATCCGATTTTCGTTTTAGTATAACTTTTCGCTCGTTTATCGGAATCAGGCGATTCAAGCGCTCGGAGTTTCATCTCGAAACCCTCTATCCGTTTAACCAACTTAAACAAGTTTTTGCTACTGTAAAAATTGCCTTAGATCCAGATTAGTAGAACGAAGTTGTTTTCTTTCGCCGTTTGACTTTCGTTGCTTCGTTTGATTTGATTCTTTTGCCAACCGGAGTTCTTAAGTTGAACCTTCTGGTTAGTTTCTCTTATTTGAGTTTTACCTGTGCATTAGATGAGTACTTATTGTATGCTTGTTTGTTTGTCTGTGATAGAATACCCAGAGTGCGCCGCTTGTTACTTCGAATCTCTAGGTTTCGCGGATCATCAGCAAGGCAAGTAACACTTTGATCATACCTCCCACTACCCAGTTTTATTGCATTAGATCAATCCTCACACTTTGCATGATTAGGATCTAATTAAATTGTGGGTTTGGGAAGTAGTTGAGGTAGTACCTATTACCTGTTATACTATCAAACCTTTGGGAGTTACTTCTATGTTTGCCATTATGCCATGCGATGCTAGTAGACGTGGATTGGGTGAGTGATATCCATGACAGATGTGAGTTTGTTAATTAATGGTTTATCTAAGGTGGCAACTTAAACACACATCTAGGTGGATTGAGGTACCTGGGTATTCCAGGATTGCCTGTTTTTCTTTATGGACCGCCACCCAGACTCAAAGGGATCATGAGATTATTCATACTAGAAATTTCCATGTGCAGCCACAAGCCATTATGGGCTCTGGCATAGTTGATTAAGTCGTGCGAACTCTTACAGGGTAGACTAGCAGATGTAGGGGAAAGTAGGTGTAACGGTCTATCCATCGTAAGGTGCTAGTGCTTCTGAAAGACTGTGTCTCGGTCATCCGTCTTCTCAAACACCATGTAGTGCGAGAAACCAAACGGAGGCGATCGAGTCTTGTGGGGAAAAGTGCCAAACCTCTGCAGAGTGTAATAAACTAATCATGGTTAGCCGTGTCCCCGGTTATGGACAACTTGAGTATCTAGTACTTGGATCATCATGTGAATCTCAACATGTTACTCTAAATTAATTTTGTTGGGTTTTGTTAATGATATTATTTTAATTGGGATTGAGGATGCTATCAACCATTCTCAATGTTTAACAACTACCATGATAGTTAAATAAATTTATTCCTTTCTAGTAGGGAAAAATTGGCTTTACGCAAAACTGTAACCATAGAGCTTTCCACCAGCCAAATATGCATATAGTATAGCTATTTCATTCCATTACTCTCTATGTGTTACATTGCCAGCATATTCCATGTGCTGACCCGTTTCAGGCTGCAACGTTAATGTTGCAGACTTTTCAGACGATGATTAAGGAGTTTTTAGGTCGTGGTTCTATACTCAGTGATGCCGTTGGAGTTGATGGACTCACTTATCTTCCAAGCCTTCCGCTGTTATCGTTATTAGATGGCCTTAAGCCATATTTATTGTTATAAGTTCTCTCTTGGGACACTCGATGTAATAAGTGTGTGATTGCTACTATGTTATAAATCCTCCGAGTACTGTGTGGTGTCAGCATTACTGATCCAGGGATGACACCGGAGCACAGAGATCAGACTGTTTGAGGTCTGGTCGCTACAGAGATGGTATTAGAGCACACGCTGACTATAGGACACGACCACTAAGATAAAGACCTAGATTACTATTCACTCTCTTCTCTTCTGACCTCTCATCTTCTCTACTCTTTAGGATGGCGGATGCAAAGAACAAGTTCACGCAACCGGATGACGATACACCTTTTGGACGTCACTTGAAGGAAGTCACGAGATACCTGAACATAGGAGTACCAAGCTTCAGCAGAACCTACAACGCCACTTTACCTGAAGAAGAGCGCTGGATGATTCAAGTTCAAGTTCCAGGAAGGACGTTCATGCCAGTCACTGAGCCCATAGAGTTTTCATTTGATGCACCAACTTGGAGTCTAGAAAAGAGCATGGCAGCACACATCGCCATGGGACGCATTGGAGAAGTCTACCGCAATGATCTCAAGGATACTATCTACCAGATTTGTGGGCGCAGAGATGAGCACTGGGAGATGATCAGCACCAGAAGGGATAGATCCATTGCAGATTTTATCCAGGAATTAAACCAGCACATTCGACGGCAGGAGAACCAGATGTGCGTCGACATGATAGACCTGAAGAAGGCAAGGACAAGAATCAAGGAACCGGAGGAAGAACTCAAAGCTACACGTGAAGATTATGAAGAGGAAATTGAAGTATTGGTGGAGAAGAATGATGATCTGATCAAGAAGATCGGGATATTTATGGGAGGCCCTACACCAGTAGATGAAGACGAAGAACCCAAGGAGATTCGCCCGGAAGACTACATCATCATCGACGACACCGACTCGGATTCAGATGATAGCGATGATGACCAAGTTGATGAAGCCGGAGCAGATATCATGGAGTCTGCAACCGAAGAATATTTCTAGTAGACCACCTCATTAGTAGTAGTAGTCCACCATGTAAATATAGTAGTCCGAGCACTTTTGCGATAGTTAGATCGATTGTATGCCCTTGTTTGATTGAATGAAGTGAATTGTTTGCTTTTGCCTCATGTGCATATGGGTAGTGTTTTCTCTTTAGACCCCCTCTATTCTTACATCTCATCTTTTCTAAACCCTCATATGCCTCCGAGACGTGACCCCGGATTTACCTTTCCACCGGAGCTCACCCAGTTCATCCAGCAGCAGAACACATTGATGCAGTTGCTAGTCCAGAATCAGAATCAAGGGAACAACAACAACAACAACCCACCACCACCACCACCTGTTGATCACTTAGCCCGTTTTCTTAGGCTGAATATGCCGGTGTTTTCCAGTAGCACCGAGCCGATAGTAGCAGATGATTGGCTCCGCAAGACAGCTAGAGAGTTGACCATAGCAGGATGCACAGATGTGGAGAAGGTGAAGTTTGCCACACATCAGCTTGAAGGACCCGCAGCATCATGGTGGGAGAATTTCACAGCCACTTTCCCTGTCGACACTGTCACATGGGACCAGTTTCAGCAGGCCTTTCGTACTTCCCATGTTTCAGCAGGAGCTATGGCCATGAAGAAGCGTGAGTTTCGCAACTTGCGCCAAGGAGGACGGACAGTTGGCCAGTATGTGGAGGAATTTAGTAAGTTAGCACATTATGCCCTAGATGACGTTGCTACGAGGAGAAGTTTCTGGAAGGACTGAATGATGAGTTGAGCATGCAGTTGATGATAGCAACCTTCAACAACTACCAGGAGTTGGTAGATCGTGCTCTTATGATTGAGGGCAATCAGCAGCAAATTGAGAATCGCAAGAGGAAGTATGGACAAGGGAAGTACAATTCAGGAGCTTAGCAGAAGCCACATTTTACCCCTAGATCGGGAGGACATTTTCAGCATACCCATGGAGGAGGTAGCTCGCACAATCACAATGGCACCAAAAATGGTAATGGGAATGGAGGAAGCAATGGCCAGAATCGCACCAACCCATCAACCCCAGCCAAGAAGGACCTGAGCCAAGTCACTTGCTTTAAGTGTCAGAAGACCGAACATTATGCCAATGAATGTCCCGAAGGCCAGAATGGCAATGGAAGTTCTGGGAAGAAGCCGAACCCTTTCAACAGGGGACAGGTGAACCACGTTAACGTGGAGGAGGTTGAAGAGCAGCCGGATGCCGTAATCGGTAAGTTTTTGGTTAAGTCATTTACTGCACTCGTTCTTTTTGATACTGGTGCATCGCATTCATATATATCAAGGGGATTTGTGGATAAGTATAACCTACCCACTAAGGTTGTTAGAACACCTATGCTAGTAAGCTCACCAGGAGCGGAGTATACGGCTAGTCAAGGATGTTTTCAAGTGCCATTGAGTATAGGTAGGCATGTGTTTCCCTTGGATTTAATCATTTTGGAATCATAAGGATTGGATGTAATTCTGGGTATGGATTGGCTGTCGATGTACGGAGGAAACATCGATTGCGCCAGTAAGACAATTTTGCTTACTACCCATAAGGGAGAAGGATCAAGTATGTATCCCGGCTTATGCCAAAAGGGACTCAAGTAAATTGTTTAACATGAGTTGTACAGGAGGAAGTACCAGTGGTAAGGGATTTCCCTGAAGTATTTCCAGAAGAGTTGCCAGGCATGCCACCGGATAGAGATATTGAGTTTTTGATTGAGCTATTGCCAGGCACAGGGCCAATATCAAAGAGACCATACAGGATGCCAGCAAAGGATTTGGTGGAGATTAAGAAGCATATTAAGGAGTTACTGGATAAGGGATATATTCGCCCAAGTTCTTCGCCTTGGGGATCGCCAGTACTTCTAGTGGAGAAGAAGGATGGATCGTTAAGGATGGTTGTTGATTATCGAGGATTGAATGAAGTAACGATTAAGAATAAGTACCCACTACCAATGATCAATGATCTGTTTGATCGATTGCAAGGAGCTAAGGTATTTTCCAAGATCGATCTACGATCCCGATACCACCAGTTGAAGATTCAGGAACAGGATATACCCAAAACGGCTTTTACCACCAGGTATGGGCTGTACGAGTATACCGTTATGTCATTTGGTTTGACTAACGCACCTGCATATTTTATGAACATGATGAACAAAGTGTTTATGGAATTTTTGGATAAGTTCGTCGTAGTGTTCATTGATGATATCCTGGTTTACTCGAAAAATTAAGAGGAGCATAAGGAGCATTTGCGTTTGGTACTTCAGAAGCTCAGAGAGCATTAGTTGTATGCCAAGTTCAGCAAATGTGAATTTTGGTTGAAGGAAGTTGGATTTCTCGGACACGTTATATCCGGAGAAGGTATATCAGTAGATCCCACTAAAGTTGATACCGTGACCAAGTGGGAAGAACCAACTACGGTTGGAGAGATACGGAGTTTTCTTGGACTCGCAGGATACTACCGGAGATTCATTGAGAATTTCTCCAAGATTGCAAAGCCTATGATGGAGTTATTAAAGAAGGATACCAAGTTCAAATGGACTGAGGAGTGTGAGGCTAGTTTCCAGGAGTTGAAGAAACGCTTGGTTACTTCACCAGTGTTGATTTTGCCAGACCAAACCAAGGATTATGAGGTGTATTGCGACGCTTCACATCGAGGACTTGGAGCAGTGCTTATGTAGGAAGGGAGAGTTGTTTCATATGCCTCAAGACAGCTTAAGACTCATGAGTTGAATTATGCTACGCATGATTTGGAGTTAGCAGCCGTAGTGCATGCATTGAAAACATGGAGACATTTCCTCATTGGAAACCATTGTGAGGTGTACACAGATCACAAGAGTTTGAAATACATTTTCACGCAGAAGGAGTTGAACCTCAGACAAAGGAGATGGTTGGAGCTCATCAAGGATTATGATATGAGATTGCATTACCATCCCGGAAAGGCTAATGTATTAGCTGACGCATTGAGCCGTAAGAGCCATGTCAATACATTAATGACGGGAGAAATACCAAGGGAGTTATCCAAAAATCTTTGAGAGTTATGTTTAGAAATAGTCCCGAGAGGCTATGTAGCAGCATTGGAGATTCAGTCAACTTTGATGGATAGAATCAGAGAAGCTCAGAAGACTGACAAGGAGATTGCCACTATAAAGGAGAAAATAAGCGAAGGAAAGGCTAAAGGATTTCGTGAGGATGAGCACGACACCCTATGGTTTGAAGACCGTGTTTATGTGCCCAATGACCCAGAGATCAGGAAGCTAATTCTGCAAGAGGCACACAATTCACCATATTCGATTCACCCTGGAAATACCAAGATGTATTTGGATTTGAAAGATATTTTTTGGTGGACCAGAATGAAGAAGGATATTGCGGAGTATGTAGCAGTTTGTGATGTGTGTTAGAGAGTAAAGGCAGAGCATCAGAAGCCAGCAGGGTTGTTACAACCATTGCCGATACCCGAATGGAAGTGGGATAAGTTAGGCATGTATTTTATTACGGGATTACCCAGGACTCGTTCAGGCTATGACTCGACTTGGGTTGTAGTCGATCGGTTGATGAAGGTAGCTCATTTCATCCCGGTAAAGACCACGTACACCAGTGCTAAGTTGGCAAAGATATACATGACCAGGATCGTATGTCTGCATGGAGTTCCGAGGAGTATCGTATCAGATAGAGGAACCCAGTTTACCTCAAAGTTCTGGAAGCAGTTGCATGAAACTTTGGGTACCAGGCTAGAATTCAGTACATCTTTTCATCCATAGACAGATGGACAGACCGAGAGAGTCAATCAGATTTTGGAGGATATGCTGAGAGCTTGTGCGCTAGATTATGGATCTAGTTGGGACGACAATTTACCATATGAAGAGTTCTCTTACAACAATAGTTACCAAACCAGTTTAAAGATGGCCCCTTTTGAAGCTTTGTATGGAATAAGGTGAAGGACATCGTTGTCATGTGACGAAGTTGGAGACCGCCAGTTGTTTGGGCCTGATTTGATTAAAGAGTCTGAACAGAAGGTGAAGTTGATTCGCGATAAGCTCAAGGTAGCTCAGTCCAGACAGAAGAGCTACGCAGATTCTAAACACAAGGAGACAGTTCACGAAGTCAGAGACCGAGTTTATCTTCGAGTATCCCCACTTCGAGGAACAAAGTGTTTTGGTGTTAAGGGAAAGTTAGCGCCACGATTTGTAGGACCATATCGAGTATTGGAACGTATGGGAGAAGTGGCCTACAAGTTGGAATTGCCCGAAGAATTGTCAGGAGTTCATGATGTGTTCCACGTTTCTCAGTTGAAGAAGTGCCACGCAGAGATGGCTGACATACCATTGAGAGACACAATGCCATTGGAAACAATCCAGTTGGACAATGATTTGACCTATCAGGAGAAACCAGTTAAGATTCTCGAGCTTGGCAGTCGAGTCACTCGCAACAAGGTTATCAAGTTTTGCAAAGTTCAGTGGAGCCACCACACGGAGGATGAAGCCACCTGGGAACGAGAGGAAGATTTGCTCAAGGACCAACCTCACCTATTTTCTAGCCAACCCGAATCTCGAGGGCGAGATTCATCTTAAGGGGGTTAGGTTTGTAACATCCCAAATTTTCAATTTGGAATGTTATACATTAGATCATCATTGCATATCATATTATTTGCTTTTGGTTTTGATCCTAGAAATCCTAAGCAACTCAAGGACCCACGGAGAGAGTTGGGGATTTCACTATTTTCATATTTGAGTTTTCTCAAATTTTGAGAATAGGATCATTTGATTTTAATTATTTTATCATCAATTATTTCTATTACAAAAATATGAGAGAGGGAATAAAATGACTTTCCCAAAATAAAGAAATATTGAGGATTTAATAATAAAATCAAATAAGATTTTGTTTCGGAGTTTTTCATTATTTTATTTGAATTTAGAAAAAATGTGCGTTTTTCAAAATTGCATTTAGGCCCCAAATAAATGTTCCCCTTGTGCGGCTTGATTTTAGAAGCCCGGGAAAATTTATTTCGGGATTTTTGGAGTCCGTTTAGTATTTCTTTTTATTTTTCTTCTGCACGTAATTAAAAAAAAGTCACAACGACCTACGGGCCGTGTCCGACCGGGACTCCGGCCCGCTAGGCTTTATAAGCCGCGGGGGGGGGGGGGGGGGGGAGCCCAGCCGAAGCCAGCACCCCGCGCCCCGAAAACCTATTGCCGCCACCGCCTGCCGTCGCGGAGCCGCCGCGCCGCCGCCTCGCCGACTCGCCGCCGAGGTCGCCTCGAAGTCCGCGCCGCCGTTTTTTTTCTTTTCGAAAAAAATCATTCGGTTTTTCCGTCGGTTTTTTCGTCTTTTTTTAGTTTCGGTTATTTTAATAGATCGGTTTTCCCGATTTATTTTTTTAGCGAGCGTTCGTCCGTTTGTTCGTTCTAGCGAACGTTCGTCGTTTTTCTTTTTCTCGGATTAAATCCGCGATTTTTCTGATCGTGATTTCTGATCCGATTTTCGTTTTAGTATAACTTTTTTGCTTGTTTATCGGAATCAGGCGATTCAAGCGCCTGGAGTTTCGTCTCGAAACCCTCTATCCTTTTAACCAACTTAAACAAGTTTTTGCTACTGTAAAAATTGCCTTAGATCCAGATTAGTAGAACGAAGTTGTTTTCTTTCACCGTTTGACTTTCGTTGCTTCGTTTGATTTGATTCTTTTGCCAACCGGAGTTCTTTAGTTGAACCTTCTGGTTAGTTTCTCTTATTTGAGTTTTACCTATGCATTAGATGAGTACTTATTGTATGCTTGTTTGTTTGTCTGCGATAGAATACCCGGAGTGCGCCGCTTGTTACTTCGAATCTCTAGGTTTTGCGGATCATCAGCAAGGCAAGTAACACTTTGATCATACCTCCTACTACCCAGTTTTATTGCATTAGATCAATCCTCACACTTTGCATGATTAGGATATAATTAAATTGTGGGTTTGGGAAGTAGTTGAGGTAGTACCTATTACCTGTTATACTATCAAACCTTTGGGAGTTACTTCTACGTTTGCCATTATGCCATGCTATGCTAGTAGACGTGGATTGGGTGAGTGATATCCGTGACAGATGTGAGTTTGTTAATTAATGGTTTATCTAAGGTGGCAACTTAAACACACATCTGGGTGGATTGAGGTACCTGGGTATTCCAGGATTGCATGTTTTTCTTTATGGACCGCCACCCAGGCTCAAAGGGATCATGAGATTTTTCATACTAGAAACTTCCGTGTGCAGCCACAAGCCATTATGGGCTTTGGCATAGTTGATTAAGTCGTGCGAACTCTTACAGGGTAGACTAGCAGATGTAGGGGAAAGTAGGTGTAACGGTCTATCCATCGTAAGGTGCTAGTGCTTCTGAAAGACTGTGCCTCGATCATCCGTCTTCTCAAACACCATGTAGTGCGAGAAACCAAACAGAGGCGATCGAGTCTTGTGGGGAAAAGTGCGCAAACCTCTGCAGAGTGTAATAAACTAATCATGGTTAGCCGTGTCCCCGGTTATGGACAACTTGAGTATCTAGTACTTGGATCATCATGTGAATCTCAACATGTTACTCTAAATTAATTTTGTTGGGTTTTGTTAATGATATTATTTTAATTGGGATTGAGGATGCTGTCAACCATTCTCAATGTTTAACAACTACCATGATAGTTAAATAAATTTATTCCTTTGTAGTAGGGAAAAATTGGCTTTACGCAAAACTGTAACCATAGAGCTTTCCACCAGCCAAATATGCATATAGTATAGCTGTTTCATTCCATTACTCTCTATGTGTTACATTGCCAGCATATTCCATGTGCTGACCCATTTCGGGCTGCAATGTTAATATTGCAGACTTTTCAGACGATGATTAAGGAGTTTTTAGGTCGTGGTTCTATACTCAGTGATGCCGTTGGAGTTGATGGACTCACTTATCTTCCAAGCCTTCTGCTGTTATCGTTATTAGATGGCCTTAAGCCATATTTATTGTAATAAGTTCTCTCTTGAGACACTCGATCTAATAAGTGTGTGATTGCTACTCTGTTATAAATCCTCCGAGTACTGTGTGGTGTCAGCATTACTGATCCAGGGATGACACCGGAGCACAGAGATCAAACTGTCTGAGGTCTGGTCGCTACAGTGGTTCTCTCTTAGAAAAAATAAGTTGGAAGTGTAGGTTCATTATGATGGCTCTCTCCACGAATGAAGAGGAGGTGGAGGGGTATATATAGCCTCCACACAAAATCTACTCGTTACACACAACTTGCCAATCTCGGTGGGACCGAATTGGTAAACTCGGTCGGACCGATTCAGGAAATCTAGTGACTGTTAGGATTTTCGGTGGGACCGGCATGCAACTCGGTAGGACCGATATGATTAGGGTTAGGGCATAATGTAATCTCGGTGAGACCGATTACACAAACTTGGTGAGACCGATTTTGGTAATAAGCTAACCAGAGAGTTGGTCAGGTAAACTCAGTGGGACCGGTTCGCTCATTTTGGTGAGACCGAAATGTTACGAAAGGGAACAGAGAGTTTACATTGCAACCTCGGTAGGACCGATTATGCAAACTCGGTGAGACCTATTTTGGTAATAGATCCATATAGAGAGATTGCAATCCCATCTCGGTGAGACCGAGATCCCTATCGGTGAAACCGATTTTCCTAGGGTTTGTGGCAGTGGCTATGACATCTGAACTCGGTGGCGCCGGATAGAGAGAATCAGTGGGGCCTAGTTTGACTTTTGGTTTAGGTCATATGTGGATGTGAGAAAGTAGTTGAGGGCTTTGGGGCATATTACTAAGCACTTTGAGCAAGAGCCTCATTAAGCAACACCTCATCCCTCCTTGATAGTATTGGCTTTTCCTATAGACTCAATGTGATCTTGGATAACTAAAATAGAAAATGTAGAGTCTTGAGCTTGGAGCTTGAGCCAATCCTTTGTCCTTAGCATCTTGAAGGGGTTCCACATCCTCTAGTCCATGCCACTTCATTGTTGAACTTATCTGAGACATACTAGGTAAAAGTGTTAGTCCAACAAGAGATATGTTGACATTAATTACCAAAACCACCTAGGGAGCACTTGTGCTTTCAAAATCTCGTCCCGAGATTTAAGAGGCGTAAGGGGGGGGAGGTTCTAGTTAAGAAATTCTAGTGAGTGTTCTCGGTCTTAGTTGCTCTACTCGAAGTGGTCGATCCATAACGTTGATGTTTTCATACTTCAGCCTGAGGTCATCATGATGAAGTCGGCATCCTTTCTTCGGGAACTCCATCGTACTTACGAAAAGGATAAGGGGTAGCTTCGGAAGAACGAAACTCTACAAGGTTGCTATCCGGCGTATAACTCAGGGAATGTGGCAGAAAGTAACTCTCGAGTTGAAACTTAAGAAAATATTGAGAACAAGTAAGCAGGTACAATAAGAAGTTTCAAGCGGCTAGGCCATCGTTCGATGCCTAATCAGAAGGTGAAGGGGGTTCAGGGCAATGGGAATAAGTATTGCGTCTGATACCAGAATAGATCACTAGGCAGGTGGCCCGTGAACTACATACGAAGTCAAGCTCTAGGAATAACTTTGGCAATAGGGTGTATAGGAGAGTCAGGTTTCGATCCTAGGACCTGTGGGTTATGGGCCCACCATGTGGGTTGAAGGTAAAAATGGTACTGACATCTTGCATGATCATGTAAGGAAGGCAAGTCAGAGGTTAGCCTGTCAGTTATGTCGGCATCAACATTGGTACCAAGGGCGAGGGACGAAGAGAACCATTTCCTGCTCGTTGAATGAGGCGGGCCAATAGGCAAAGTTCTCGTCCATCGGTGGTTACTGGAATGCTATCAACAAAAGCAACAGGGTCTTGCTGACAGAATTGTAGACCGAGGTGTTTACATAAGTAGGATAATTTTAATGCTTAGATCATATAGACCTCAAGAAAGGTTAAACCAAACAATGGAAAGGAAAAGGTGATCATCAGATTAAACAGATCAATGGAAAGGAAAATGTGTTTAAACACATATTTCAAGGGTATATTCTTCCCAAGGACAAGCAGAGCATGATATCCATGACGGGATATAATGTAGAAAACTCTCTAGGTAAGGGGTGAGAAATTTCTTGACAGCGGTGTTTGGATAATTGAGCAGAAAACATTTAGTATTGGGCTTCAAATGTTCTTGTTGAAATTGGAGTACCATAGACATGCTTTGAGATAGCATTGACATGGTCATCAGGTGAAGATCAGACTTTGGGAAGGCAAAGGATACATCAGGAATAACTTGTAGAATAAGTCTTACGATATCCTCATGGAAGAATGGATAACCTTACTGAAAAGGAATCTATAACAATAGGGCCTCCAGGCAGGTGTGTTAGGATGGCGTCACCTTATTGGGTTAAAGACCAATGTTATAACTATTGGGAATATGTTCCAACCATCATATCTGACCAAGATTTAGTTCTGATTGGCGCTAGCAGACCTCAGACTCAGGATGCCTGAGAAGAAAAGGCGCAACACAAATTGACGAGATAACATTATAAGATTCTCGGGAAATGAACTATGGAAGAAAGTTCTGAAACAAGAGTTCATCATTAAACCAATGATAGGATGAGGACGTGGCTGATGGTCTCAGCGACAATTCATCAAGATTTCCAACAAGATGGATTTCCACAATTAGGTGAACAAGGAGATAACATTTGTCAAAACAGACGGTATAATGGTGTATGCTCGAGGAAAACATACCATATTAACCATTGCTTGAAAAGTGCACCCATAATATGGGCTTAGGTAGCATGATTAATGTTTAGAATGGTGATCCAATAACCAAAACACAAGGAATGAAACTATCGTACATTATCTTACAAGCAATAAGGTTGCTAGTAATTTTGAATTTTACACATCACAGTCCAATCATCGGTATTTTGGTTGGAAACAACACGGGTACCAAGAAAGAATGGTGAGGGTGAGAAGTATCATTATACTAAGAATTTCTTAAGAGATGGTGAAATTCTCACAACATTCTTGACATACAAGACAATATTACTTCAAGGTAGATCATGATACAAGCTAGATAGCAAGTTGCATCTGTATCATGAACAAGTTTATCATGATATGTAGGTAAGGATGTTGTCGGTGGTAACTCAATTTAGTAAGGGACGAAGATGGCACTTATCATCATGAAGTCGATTAATATACTGGAAGGAGTCAAAATGTTGATGAAGATCAAGAAAAATTTGTCGAGAGGCTCCACGAAGAAGTAATCAAACAGCGACTGCATCAAGCAAAAGGACGGATGCATCAAAAGATTATTGGAGCCATAGATACAACACAAACTCGGGGTCTAGTTTGTTGTTCGAGGTGAAACGATAAGACGAGAAAATTGATGAAAGCTTAGTTCAGCATCAAAAGTTGTGCTCCGGGAATAAGGACCAGGTAGCATGGTTAAAATTTAGCAAGATAAGGATATATCCAATCAGGTTAGGATTGACTTGAAGGATTATTAAACTCATAAGCAATGAAAATTACTTAGAGTTATCGAAAAGGACCGTGGAATTGATTCACTTATCGGTGTTCTCGGTTGACGACAACCCAGAACCCGTGGAGTCACTATGACAGGGAAGGTACTACTTCATCAGAAGTTCATAAGATATAACCTCGAGATACCACGGGGGTAATACAAGAAGGCATATCCAAATAGAGGTTGGTCAGGCGTATTGATCTGTAGAAGGCAAGTGCCTTAACTTGTCTGCGAAATGGAATCAAGGAGAAAATATGGTCGGAACCACGATTGCAAAGGATCAACTCACCGATACCAGAGGATATTATATCAAGGAAATAGTTAATATTACAAGAAGCTTCCATGATAGGATCTACATCGTGTCTATGGGCATGAACACAAAGGTTCAAGGTCGACTCCCACTTCCTCAATGCATAACCTTCCATTCACCTCTCGTATTTCAAAAATGACATTAGTTGTTGAAAGTTTTTACCTAGTGCAATACCAGATAAGTATGGCCCGTGAAATCTTTCGGATTCTCATGGATTAGGGAAGGCGTAGGTTCAACCCATTAGGGCACCTTAGATATACCATAAATTTCAAGAATAAATAACACAAGCTCGATAGTAGATCATGCTGGAGAAAGTAGAGGATACAATTTACCAAAGGCATTATGTATCCGAGGAAAGGCTCACAAGCTTATAGAATATGAAGGACGCTGTCGGATAAAATCCAACAAAGGATCTGGTGGTGCACAACGGATCTGATGTGAGCATCGGTACTCAACCAGAGGAAGAAGGAATGCAAGGAGATCAGTTTATAGAAACAACCGACTAACTCAAAGTTCAAATGCAAACGAATTATCAATTCCAAGACAAGGGATCAGAAGCAATGCTTTGAATAGGGACGGATAAGTTGAATAACCTTAGGGGTACATGATAACCCACAAGTATAGGGGATCAATTGTAGCCTCTTTCGATAAGTAAGAGTGTCGAACCCCACGAGGAGCTAAAGGTAGGATAAATATTCCCTCAAGTTCTATCGACCACCGATACAACTCTACGCACGCTTGAAGTTCGCTTTACCGGAAACAAGTATGAAACTAGAAGTACTTTGTAGGTGTTTTTGGGTAAGCTTGCAAGAAAGTAAAGAACACGAAAATAAGAGCTAGGGGCTGTTTAGATAAAGACACAACTAAATTAGTTTTAGTAAAGAGCTTTTGCCAACAAGAAAGTTATTTGTCCCTAGGCAATCGATAACTAGATCGGTAATCATTATTGCAATTTTATTTGAGGGAGAGGCATAAGCTAACATACTTTCTCTACCTGGATCATATGCACTTATGATTGGAACTCTAGCAAGCATCCGCAACTACTAAAGATTCATTAAGGTAAAACCCAACCATAGCATTAAAGCATCAATCCCCTTTATCCCATACGCAAACAACCTACTTACTCGGGTCTGTGCTTCTGTCACTCACGCCACCCACCATAAGCAAATCATAAGCATATTGCAAACCCTACAGCGGGAATCCCTCACACTTGCGCGACACGGAGAGCACCATAGGACAACACCAATAATAAAACATACAACTCAAACCAATCACGATCATCAAATAGCCATTAGGACAAAACAGATCTACTCAAACATCATAGGATAGCCATACATCATTGAGAAATAATATATAGTGTTGAGCACCATGTTTAAGTAGAGATTACAGCGGGTAAGAGAGAGGTTACACCGCTGCATAGAGGGGGGAAGAGTTGGTGATGATGGCGGTGAAGATGGCGGTGATGATGATGGCCCCGGCAGCGCTCCGGCGCCACCGGAAGCAAGGGGGAGAGGGCCCCCCTTCTTCTTCTTCTTCCTTGGCCTCCTCCCTAGATGGGAGAAGGGTTTCCCCTCTGGTCCTTGGCTCCCATGGCATGGGAGAGGCGAGAGACCCTCCGAGATTGGATCTGTCTCTCTGTCTCTCTCTGTTTCCGCGTTCTCTTCTGGCTCTGTTTCACCGTTTCGTATATATATATGGAGATCCGTAACTCCGATTGGCCTGAAACCTTCGCCGTGATTTTTTTCTTCTGAATATTAGCTTTCTTGCGGCAAAAGAAGAGCGTCAACCGCCTTACGGTGGGCTCACGAGGGTAGGGGGCACGCCCTAAGGGGGGGGCGCCCCCCTGCCTCGCGACCACCTCGGGCACTAGTTCGCGTTGATTTTCCTTCCAAATTTTCCAGATTTTCCAAAAATAAGCTCCGTCCGTTTTTATCCCGTTTGGACTCCGTTTTATATGGATATTCTGCGAAACCAAAAACATGCAGCAGACAGGAACTGGCACTGGGCACTGGATCAATATGTTAGTCCCAAAAATAATATAAAAAGTTGCCAAAAAGTATATGAAAGTTGAATAATATTGGCATGGAACAATCAAAAATTATAGATACGACGGAGACGTATCAGCATCCCCAAGCTTAATTCCTGCTCGTTCTCGAGTAGGTAAATGATAAAAAAAATTGATGTGGAATGCTACCTAGCATAATCTTGATCATATGTCTAATCATGGCATGAATATTAAGACACGAGTGATTCAAAGCAATAATCTATCCTTTGACATAAAAACAATAATACTTCAAGCATACCAACCAAGCAATTATGTCTTATTGAAATAACATAGCCAAAGAAAGCTCATCCCTACAAAATCATATAGTCTGGCTGTGCTCCATCTTCACCACTCAAAGCATTCACATCATGCACAACCCCGATTACAAGCCAAGCAATTGTTTCATACTTTTGACGTTTCTCAAACATTTTCAACTTCCACGCAATACATGAGCATGAGCCATGGACATAGCACTATAGGTGGAATAGAATATGATGATAGGGGTTATGTGGAGAAGACAAAAGGAAGAAAGTCTCGCATCAACTAGGCATATCAACGGGCTATGGAGATGCCCATTAATAGATATCAATGTGAGGAGTAGGGATTGCCATGCAACGGATGCACTAGAGCTATAAGTATATGAAAGGTCAAACTAAAACTAAGTGGGTGTGCATCCAACTTGCTTGCTCATGAAGACCTAGGGCATTTGAGGAAGCCCATCGTTGGAATATACAAGCCAAGTTCTATAATGAAAATTCCCACTAGTATATGAAAGTGATAACTCAAGAGACTCTCTATATGAAGAACATGGTGCTACTTTGAAGCACAAGTATGGTAAAAGGATAGTAACATTGCCCCTTCTCTCTTTTCTCTCATTTTTTTGTTTTTTTGTAGGCTTCTTTGGCCTCTCTCTTTTTTTGGGGGGCTTCTTTGGCCACTTTTATTTTGATAACCTCACATGGGACAATGTTCTAATAATGATGATCATCACACTTTTATTTACTTACAACTCAATATTACAACTCGATATCTAGAACAAAGATATGACTCTATATGAATGCCTCCGGCGGTGTACCGGGATGTGCAATGATCTTGTAGGGGAACGTAGCATAAATTCAAAATTTTCCTACGTGTCACCAAGATCTATCTATGGAGTCATCTAGCAACGAGGGAGGAGTGGATCTACATACCCTTGTAGATCGCGCGCGGAAGCGTTCAAGAGAACGGGGTTGATGGAGTCGCACTCATCGTGATCCAAATCACCGATGATCCTAGCGCCGAACGGACGGCACCTCCGCGTTCAACACACGTACGGAGCAGCGACGTCTCCTCCTTCTTGATCCAGCAAGGGGGGAGGAGAGGTTGATGGAGATCCAGCAGCACGACGGCGTGGTGGTGGAAGTAGCGGGATTCCAACAGGGCTTCGCCAAGCGCTGCGGGAGGAGGGAGATGTGTCATGGGAGGGAGAGGGAGGCGCCAGGGCTTAGGTGTTGCTGCCCTCCCTTCCCCACTATATATAGGGCCAAGGGAGAAGGGGGGGGGCGCAGCCTTGGCCCTTCCTCCAAGGAAGGGTGCGGCCAAGGGAGGAGTCCCTCCTCCCCAAGGCACCTCGGAGGTGCCTTCCCCCTTTAGGACTCTTCCTTTCCCTTGACTCTTGGCGCATGGGCCTCTTGGGGCCGGTGCCCTTGGCCCATACAGGCCAAGGCGCACACCCCTACAGCCCATGTGGCCCCCCGGGGTAGGTGGCCCCACCCGGTGGACCCCCGGGACCCTTCCGGTGGTCCCGGTACAATACCGGTGACCTCGAAACTTGTCCCGATGGCCGAAATAGCACTTCCTATATATAATTCTTTACCTCCGGACCATTACGGAACTCCTCGTGACGTCCTGGATCTCATCCGGGACTCCGAACAACTTTCGGGTTACCGCATACTAATATCTCTATAACCCTAGCGTCACCGAACCTTAAGTGTGCAGACCCTACGGGTTCGGGAGACATGCAGACATGACCGAGATGACTCTCCGGTCAATAACCAACAGCGGGATCTGGATACCCATGTTGGCTCCCACATGTTCCACGATGATCTCATCGGATGAACCACGATGTCAAGGACTTAATCAATCCCGTATACAATTCCCTTTGTCTAGCGGTACGATACTTGCCCGAGATTCGATCGTCGGTATCCCGATACCTTGCTCAATCTCGTTACCGGCAAGTCTCTTTACTCGTTTCGTAACACATCATCCTATGATCCACTCCTTGATCACATTGTGCACATTAGGATGATGTCCTACCGAGTGGGCCCAGAGATACCTCTCCGTTTACACGGAGTGACAAATCCCAGTCTCGATTCGTGCCAACCCAACAGACACTTTTGGAGATACTTGTAGTGTACCTTTATAGCCACCCAGTTACGTTGTGACGTTTGGCACACCCAAAGCACTCCTACGGTATCCGGGAGTTGCACAATCTCATGGTCTAAGGAAATGATACTTGACATTAGAAAAGCTTTAGCATACGAACTACACGATCTTGTGCTAGGCTTAGGATTGGGTCTTTGTCCATCACATCATTCTCCTAATGATGTGATCCCGTTATCAATGACATCCAATGTCCATGGTCAGGAAACCGTAACCATCTATTGATCAACGAGCTAGTCAACTAGAGGCTTACTAGGGACATGGTGTTGTCTATGTATCCACACATGTATCTGAGTTTCCTTTCAATACAATTCTAGCATGGATAATAAACGATTATCATGAACAAGGAAATATAATAATAACTAATTTATTATTGCCTCTAGGGCATATTTCCAACAGTCTCCCACTTGCACTAGAGTCAATAATCCAGTTCACATCGATATGTGATTAACACTCAAGGTCACATCCCCATGTGACTAACACCCAAAGAGTTTACTAGAGTCAATAATCTAGTTCACATTACCATGTGATTAACACTCGATGAGTTCTGGGTTTGAACATGTTATGCTTGTGAGAGATGTTATAGTCAACGGGTCTGAATCTTTCAGATCCGTATGTACTTCGCAAATCTCTATGTCATCTTGTAGATGTAGCTACTACGCTATATTTGGAGCCATTTCAAATAACTGTTCTACTTGGAGCTATTCTAAATTGTTGCTCCATTATACATATCCGGTATCTCTACTCAGAGCTATCCGGATAGGTGTTAAGCTTGCATCGACGTAACTCTTTACGTCGAACTCTTTATCACCTCCATAACCGAGAAACATATCCTTATTCCTCTAAGGATAATTTAGATCTCTATCTGGTGATCTACTCCTAGATTACCTTTGTACCCTCTTGCCAGATATGTGGCAAGGCACACATCAGGTGCGGTACCCAGCATGGCATACCGTATAGAGCCTATGACAAAAGCATAGGAGACGACCTTCGTCCTTCCTCTTTCTTCTGCCGTGGTCGAGATTTAAGTCTTAACTTCATACCTTACAACTCAGGCAAGAACTCCTTCTTTGACTGGTCCATCTTGAACACCTTCAAGATCATGTCAAGGTATGTGCTCATTTGAAAGTACCATTAAGAATTTTGATCTATCCTTATAGATCTTGATGCTCAATGTTCAAGTAGCTTAATCCAGGCTTTCCATTGAAAAATACTTTCCAAATAACCCTATATGCTTTCCAGAAATTCTACGTCATTTCTGATCAACAATATGTCAACATATATTTATCAGAAATTCTATAGTGCTCCCACTCACTTCTTTGGAAATACAAGTTTCTCATAAACTTTGTATACACCCAAAATCTTTGATCATCTCATCAAAGCGTACATTCCAACTCCGAGATGCTTACTCCAGTCCTTAGAAGGATTGCTGGAGCTTTGCATACTTATTAGCATCTTTCAGGATTGACAAAACCTTCCGGTTTGTATCACATACAACCTTTCCTCAAAAAAACGTCGAGGAAACAATGTTTTGACATCCTATCTGCAAGATTTCATAAATAATGCAGTAATCGCTAATATAATTCCAATAGACTCTTAGCATCGCTACGAGTGAGAAAGTCTCATCGTAGTCAACTCCTTGAACTTGTCGGAAAACATCTTAACAACAAGTTGAGCTTTCTTAACGGTGACATTTACCATCATTGTCCGTCTTCCTATTAAAATCCATCTGCACTCAACAGCCTTACGACCATCGAGTTGTTCTGCCAAAGTCTACACTTTGTTTTCATACATGGATCCTCTCTCGGATTTTATGGCCTCGAGCCATTTATCGGAATCCGGGCCCACCATCGCTTCTCCATAGCTCGTAGGTTCATTGTTGTCTAGCAACATGACTTCCAAGACAGGATTACGTACCACTCTGAAGTAGTACGCATCCTTGTCATCCCACGAGGTTTGGTAGTGATTTGATCTGAAGTTTCATGATCACTATCATAAGCTTCCACTTCAATTGGTGTAAGTGCCACAGGAACAACTTCTTGTGCCCTGCCACACACTAGTTGAAGAGACGGTTCAATAACCTCATCAAGTCTCCACCATCCTCCCACTCAATTCTTTTGAGAGAAACTTTTCCTCGAGAAAGGACCCGATTCCAGAAACAATCCCTTATTGCTTTCGGATCTGAGACAGGAGGTATACCCAACTGTTTTGGGTGTCCTATGAAGATGCATTTATCCGCTTTGGGTTCGAGCTTATCAGCCTGAAACTTTTTCACATAAGCGTCGCAGCCCCAAACTTCTAAGAAATGACAGCTTAGGTTTCTCTAAACCATAGTTCATATGGTGTCATCTCATCGGAATTACGTGGTGCCCTATTTAAAGTGAATGTGGTTGTCTTTAATGCCTAACCCATAAACTATCGTGGTAATTCGATAAGAGACATCATGGTATGCATCATATCCAATAGGGTGCAGTTATGATGTTCGGACACACCATCACACTATGGTGTTCCAGGCTGTATTAGTTGTGAAACAATTTCCACAATGTCTTAATTCTGTGCCAAACTCGTAATTCAGATATTCATCTCTATGATCATATCATAGATATTTTATCCTCTTGTCACAACGATCTTTCAACCTCACCCTAAAATTACTTGAACCTTTCAATAATTCAGACTCGTGATTCATCAAGTAAATATACTCAACATCTACTCAAATCATCTGTGAAGTAAGAACATAACTATATCCACTACATGCCTCAGCACTCATTGGATTGCACACATCAAAATGTATTACTTCCAACAAGTTGCTTTCTAGTTCCATTTTACTGAAAACGAGGCTTTCAGTCATCTTGCCCATGTGGTATGATTTGCATGTCTCAAGTGATTCAAAAACAAGTGAGTCCAAACGGTCCATTTGCATGGAGTTTCTTCATGCATCTACACCAATAGACATGGTTCGCATGTCTCAAACCTTTCAAAACAAGTGAGCCCAAAGATCCATCATCATGGAGCTTCTTCATGCGTTTTATACCGATATGACTTACGTGGCAGTGCCACAAGTAGGTGGTACTATCATTACTATCTTTTGGCATGAACATGTGTATCACTACGATCGAGATTCAATAAACCATTCATTTCAGGTGTAAGACCATTGAAGGTATTATTCAAATAAACAGAGTAACCATTATTCTCTTTAAATGAATAACCGTATTGCGATAGACATAATCCAATCATGTCTATGCTCAACGCAAACACCAATCTCGATGGTAGAGGGAGCGTGCGATGCTTGATCATATCAACATTGGAAACACTTCCAGCACATATCGTCAGCTCACCTTTAGCTAGTCTCCGTTTATTCCGTAGCTTTTATTTCGAGTTACTAACACTTAGCAACTGAACCGGTATCTAATACCCTGGTGCTACTAGGAGTACTAGTAAAGTACACATTAACACAATGTATATCTAATATACTTCTATCGACCTTGCCAGCCTTCTCATCTACCAAGTATCTAGGGTAATTCTGCTCCGGTGGCTGTTCCCTTTATTACAGAAGCACTTAGTCTCGGGTTTGGGTTCAACCTTGGGTTTCTTCACTAGAGCAGCAGCTGATTTGCCGTTTCATGAAGCATCCCTTTTTGCCCTTGCCCTTCTTGAAACTAGTGGTTTCACCAACCATCAACAATTGATGCTCCTTCTTGATCTCTACTTTTGTGGTGTCAAACATCGCGAATATCTCAAGGATCATCATATATGTCCCTGATATATTATAGTTCATCATGAAGCTCTAGCAGCTTGGTGGTAATGACTTCGGAGAAACATCAATATCTCATCTGGAAGATCAACTCCCACTCGATTCAAATGATTGTTGTACTCAGACAATCTGAGCACAAGCTCAACAATTGAGCTTTTCTCCCTTAGTTTGTGGGCTAAGAAAATCATCGGAGGTCTTATACCTCTTGACGTGGGCACGAGCCTGAAATCCCAATTTCAGCCCTCGAAACATCTCATATGTTTCGTGACGTTTCAAAACGTCTTCGGTGCCTCAACTCTAAGCCGTTTAACTGAACTATCATGTAGTTATCAAAATGTGTATGTCAGATGTTCGCAACATCCATAGACAACGTTCGAGGTTCAGCACACTGAGCGGTGCATTAAGGACATAAGCCTTCTATGAAGCAATGAGGACAATCCTCAGTTTACGGACCTAGTCCGCATAATTGCTACTATCAACCTTCAACTAAATTTTCTCTAGGAACATATCTAAACAGTAGAACTGAAGTGTGAGCTACGACATAATTTGCGAATACCTTTTGACTATGTTCAGGATAATTAAGTTCATCTTATGAACTCCCACTCAGATAGACATCCCTCTAGTCATCTAAGTGATTACATGATCCGAGTCAACTAGGCCATGTCCGATCATCACGTGAGACGGACTAGTCAACATCGGTGAACATCTTCATGTTGATCGTATCTTCTATACGACTCATGCTCGACCTTTCGGTCTCTTGTGTTCCGAGGCCATGTCTGTACATGCTAGGCTCGTCAAGTCAACCTAAGTGTTTCGTGTGTGTAAATCTGTCTTACACCCGTTGTATGTGAACGTTAGAATCTAACACCCGATCATCACGTGGTGCTTCGAAACAACGAACTGTCGCAACGGTGCATAGTTAGGGGGAACACTTTCTTGAAATTATTATGAGGGATCATCTTATTTACTACCGTCGTTCTTAGTAAACAAGATGCATAAACATGATAAACATCACATGCAATCAAATAGTGACATGATATGGCCATCATCACTTTGCTCCTCTTGATCTCCATCTTCGGGGCTCCATGATCATCATCGTCACCGGCATGACACCATGATCTCCATCATCATGATCTCTATCATCGTGCCTTCATGAAGTTGTCTCGTCAACTATTACTTCTACTACTACAGCTAACGGTTAGCAATAAAGTAAAGTAATTACATGACGTTTATGTTGACACGCAGGTCATAAATAAATTAAGACAACTCCTATGGCTCCTGCCGGTTGTCATACTCATCGACATGCAAGTCGTGATTCCTATTACAAGAACATGATCAATCTCATACATCACATATATCATTCATCACATCCTTTTGGCCATATCACATCACATAGCATACCCTGCAAAAACAAGTTAGACGTCCTCTAATTGTTGTTTGCATGTTTTACGTGGCTGCTATGGGTTTCTAGCAAGAACGTTTCTTACCTACGCAAAAACCACAACGTGATATGCCAATTGCTATTTACCCTTCATAGGACCCTTCTCATTGAATCCGATCCGACTAAAGTGGGAGAGACAGACACCCGCTAGCCACCTTATGCAACTAGTGCATGTCAGTCGGTGGAACCAGTCTCACGTAAGAGTACGTGTAAGGTCGGTCCGGGCCGCTTCATCCCACAATGCCACCGAATCAAGATTGGACTAGTAACGGTAAGCATATTGAACAAAATCAACGCCCACAACTACTTTGTGTTCTACTCATGCATAGAAACTACGCATAGACCTAGCTCATGATGCCACTGAAGGGGAACGTAGCATAAATTCAAAATTTTCCTATGTGTCACCAAGATCTATCTATGGACTCATCTAGCAACGAGGGAGGAGTGGATCTACATACCCTTGTAGATCGCGCGCGGAAGCGTTCAAGAGAACGGGGTTGATGGAGTCGTACTCGTCGTGATCCAAATCACCGATGATCCTAGCGCTGAACGGACGGAACCTCCGCGTTCAACACACGTACGGAGCAGCGACGTCTCCTCCTTCTTGATCCAGCAAGGGGGGAGGAGAGGTTGATGGAGATCCAGCAGCACGACGGCGTGGTGGTGGAAGTAGCGGGATTCCAACAGGGCTTCGCCAAGCGCTGCGGGAGGAGGGAGATGTGTCATGGGAGGGAGAGGGAGGCGCCAGGGCTTAGGTGTTGCTGCCCTCCCTTCCCCACTATATATAGGGCAAAGGGAGAAGGGGGGGGGCGCAGCCTTGGCCCTTCCTCCAAGGAAGGGTGCGGCCAAGGGAGGAGTCCCTCCTCCCCAAGGCACCTCGGAGGTGCCTTCCCCCTTTAGGACTCTTCCTTTCCCTTGACTCTTGGCGCATGGGCCTCTTGGGGCTGGTGCCCTTGGCCCATACAGGCCAAGGCGCACACCCCTACAGCCCATGTGGCCCCCCGGGGTAGGTGGCCCCACCCGGTGGACCCCCGGGACCCTTCCGGTGGTCCCGGTACAATACCGGTGACCCCGAAACTTGTCTCGATGGCCGAAATAGCACTTCCTATATATAATTCTTTACCTCCGGACCATTCCGGAACTCCTCGTGACGTCCTAGATCTCATCTGGGACTCCGAACAACTTTCGGGTTACCGCATACTAATATCTCTATAACCCTAGCGTCACCGAACCTTAAGTGTGCAGACCCTACGGGTTCGGGAGACATGCAGACATGACCGAGATGACTCTCCGGTCAATAACCAACAGCGGGATCTGGATACCCATGTTGGCTCCCACATGTTCCACGATGATCTCATCGGATGAACCACGATGTCAAGGACTTAATCAATCCCGTATACAATTCCCTTTGTCTAGCGGTACGATACTTGCCCGAGATTCGATCGTCGGTATCCTGATACCTTGCTCAATCTTGTTACCGGCAAGTCTCTTTACTCGTTTCGTAACACATCATCCCGCGATCAACTCCTTGATCACATTGTGCACATTAGGATGATATCCTACCGAGTGGGCCCAGAGATACCTCTCCGTTTACACGGAGTGACAAATCCCAGTCTCGATTCGTGCCAACCCAACAGACACTTTCGGAGATACTTGTAGTGTACCTTTATAGCCACCCAGTTACGTTGTGACGTTTGGCACACCCAAAGCACTCCTACGGTATCCGGGAGTTGCATAATCTCATGGTCTAAGGAAATGATACTTGACATTAGAAAAGCTTTAGCATACGAATTACACGATCTTGTGCTAGGCTTAGGATTGGGTCTTTTTCCATCACATCATTCTCCTAATGATGTGATCCCGTTATCAATGACATCCAATGTCCATGGTCAGGAAACCGTAACCATCTATTGATCAATGAGCTAGTCAACTAGAGGCTTACTAGGGACATGGTGTTGTCTATGTATCCACACATGTATCTGAGTTTCCTTTCAATACAATTCTAGCATGGATAATAAACGATTATCATGAATAAGGAAATATAATAATAACTAATTTATTATTGCCTCTAGGGCATATTTCCAACAGATCTAGCGTAGCAATGACATCAAAAAACGGACAAGTCATGAAAACATCATGGTAGCTATCTTATGATCATGCAAAGCAATATGACAATGAATGCTCAAGTCATGTATATGATGATGATGAAAGTTGCATGGCAATATATCTTGGAATGGCTATGGAAATGCCATGATAGGTAGGTATGGTGGCTGTTTTGAGGAAGGTATATGGTGGGTTTATGGTACCGGCGAAAGTTGCGTAGTACTAGAGAGGCTAGCAATGGTGGAAGGGTGAGAGTGCGTATAATCCATGGACTCAACATTAGTCATAAAGAACTCACATACTTATTGCAAAAATCTATTAGTCATCGAAACAAAGTACTACGCACATGCTCCTAGGGGGATATATTGGTAGGAAAAGACCATCGCTCGTCCCCGACCGCCACTCATAAGGAAGACAATCAATAAATAAATCATGCTCCGACTTCGTTACATAACGGTTCACCATACGTGCATGCTACGGGACTTGCAAACCTCAACACAAGTATTTCTCAATTTCACAATTACTCGACTAGCATGACTCTAATATCACCACCTTTATATCGCAAAACTATTGCAAGGAATCAAACATATCATATTCAGCGATCTACAAGTTTATGTAGGATTTTATGACTAACCATGTGAATGACCAGTTCCTGTCATCTCTCTAAATATATATAAGTGAAGCAAGAGAGTTTAATTCTTTCTACAAAATATATGCCCACGCTCTAACAACTATAAGTGAAGCAAAAGAGCATTCTACAAATGGCGGTTGTCTAAGTGAAGAGAAACAGACAATCCAAACTTCAAATGATATAAGTGAAGCACATGAAGCATTCTATAAAGTCATACTCAAAAGATATAAGTGAAGTGCAAAGAGCATTCTATAAATCAACCAAGGACCATCTCATACCAGCATGATGCATAAAATAAAAGTAAAAACCTAAATGCAAAAGACGCTCCAAGACTTGCACATATCGCATGAACGAAACGAATCCGAAAACATACCGATACTTGTTGAAGAAAGAGGGGATGCCTCCCCAGCATCCCCAAGCTTAGACGCTTGAGTCTCCTTGAATATTTACTTGGGGTGCCTCGGGCATCCCCAAGCTTGATCTCTTGCCTCTCTTCCTTCTTCTCACATCGAGACCTTCTCAATCATCGAACACTTCATCCACACAAAACTTCAACAGAAAACTTGGTAAGATCCGTTAGTATAATAAAGCAAATCACTACTCTAAGTACTGTTGAAAACAAATTCATATTTTGTTTTTGAATTGTTTCTACTGTAATATAACTTTTTCATGGCTTAATCCACTGATATAAATTGATAGTTTCATCAAAACAAGCAAACTATGCATCAAAAACAGAATCTGTCTAAAACAGAACAGTCTGTAATAAGCTGAACATTCACCATACTTCTGATACTTGAAAAATTATACCAAAATTAGGAAAAATAAACAATTTGTACTGGAAGACATTTCAAAAATAATCATAACCATTTGATGTTCCAGCTAAAAATGTAAAATCGCGCACTACAGCCAAAGTTTCTGTCCTGCACCGTACAAACCATCAAGCAAATGTAATAATCCTAAAGGCAAACCTTGGCACATTATTTTTATTTTTAAACCTTATAAAAGCACACAACAGAAATAAATGAATCTCTAAAACTTCCGGGTTGTCTCCCTGGCAGCGCTTTCTTTAAAGCCGTTAAGCTAGGCATATAGTGCTCATGTAGT
The DNA here is from genome assembly GCF_056163025.1 of Triticum urartu. NCBI lineage: Eukaryota > Viridiplantae > Streptophyta > Magnoliopsida > Poales > Poaceae > Triticum > Triticum urartu. The sequence continues at coordinate 270,354,074 of NC_141873.1, forward strand.
GAATCCACCCGGATCCCAAGGTATATCAAAGCCAATTTTAATTAGCAATGATTTGGCATTTAGTAGTGAGCACAAAGCAGCATATATCAAGCAACAATGAAGTCTAACTCTCTTCCTAGGCATCGGCATGTCATAAAAGAACAATTCATGCACACAAAGTAAAGGCCAATGCATAGTATAAACAGTTTCTTGCAATTTTACCATGTTGGAAACATAGAGAGGTGGAGATATAGTTCCTCTCTCATAATAATTGCAAGTAGGAGCAGAAAGCACATGCATATTATACTCATTAAAATCATCATGTGCAACGGTAAAAGGCAACCCATTAATGTAATCCTTAATAAGTGCAAACTTCTCCGATATAGTGTAGTTGGGAGAATTCAGAAAGATAATAGGACTATCATGCATGGGTGCAATAGCAACAATTTCATGTTTAACATAAGGAACTATAGCAAGTTCATCTCCATAAGCATAATTCATATTGGCATCTTGGCCACAAGCATAGCAAGCATCATCAAAAAGGGATATTTCAAAAGAATCAACGGGATCATAACAGTCATCATAGAAATCATCCTTCGATAAGCACGAAGGGAATTTAAACAATGTATGAGTTGAAGAGTTACTCTCATTAGAAGGTGGGCACGGGTAGCTAATCCGCTCTTCCTCCTTTTGTTCTTCGCTCTCCTCATCATCTTTTTCATCCAATGAGCTCACAGTTTCATCAATTTCTTCTTCCATAGACTCCTGCAAAATATTAGTTTCTTCTTGGGCAGCGGAGTACTCCTCAATATATTGTTTAACATAGGCATTAGAAGCATAATTCTCATAACAATATTCAAGTATGGCAAAAATTTCAGATTTGTAAAGAGTAGCATCATACTTTTCAATCAAAGAAGCAATTTCAAAAGCACCCTTAAAAGCAACAAATTCTTCAATTTGTTGAACATCATAGTAACTATAAGCACCTTTAGCATACGAAGATATGATTCCATTATCACTAAACTCACATTGGTAGGGAAGGTGTTTCTTAGGGTTTTCAGAACAACAAGTAAAATCATAATAATAGCATAAATTCCAAGCATAGCATTGCATAGTATTAATTTGATGCTGTAAAAGTTTCCCTTTTTGAGATATACGGTGTCGCACATAACAAGCATGCTCATCTAAAGATTTGCCCTCAACTAAGCTAGTTGGGGTTTCAGCACGAGCACATAGGGATTGAAGATGATCCAAGTAATAAGCTTCAGCAGTGTGATATATTTTGAGTGGTTCTTCAACCATTGGTTCAGTAGGTACCACTAATTTTTTTTGGTATTTTGCATTTCCTACACATGACTAAAGATAGAAAACAACTAAGAACAGCAAATAAAAATTACTTAGTGATAAAGCAAACAAGCACACACGAGAATATTCACCCCACGCTATTGCTCCCCGGCAACGGCGCCAGAAAAAGGTCTTGATAACCCACAAGTATAGGGGGTCAATTGTAGCCTCTTTCGATAAGTAAGAGTGTCGAACCCAACGAGGAGCTAAAGGTAGGACAAATATTCCCTCAAGTTCTATTGACCACCGATACAAGTCTACGCACGCTTGACGTTCGCTTTACCGGAAACAAGTATGAAACTAGAAGTACTTTGTACGTGTTTTTGGGTAAGCTTGCAAGAAAGTAAAGAACACGAAAATAAAAGCTAGGGGCTGTTTAGATAAATACACAACTAAATTAGTTTTAGTAAAGAGCTTTTGTCAACAAGAAAGTTATTTCTCCCTAGGCAATCGATAACTAGACCGGTAATCATTATTGCAATTTTATTTGAGGGAGAGGCATAAGCTAACATACTTTCTCTACTTGGATCATATGCACTTATGATTGGAACTCTAGCAAGCATACGCAACTACTAAAGATTCATTAAGGTAAAACCCAACCATAGCATTAAAGCATCAAGTCCCCTTTATCCCATACGCAAACAACCTACTTACTCAGGTCTGTGCTTCTGTCACTCATGCCACCCACCATAAGAAAATCCTAAGCATATTGAAAACCCTACAGCGGGGATCCCTCATGCTTGCACGACACGGAGAGCACCAATTATAAAACATACAACTCAAACCAATCACGATCATCAAATAGCCATTAGGACAAAACAGATCTACTCAAACATCATAGGATAGCCATACATCATTGGGAAATAATATATAGCGTTGAGCACCATGTTTAAGTAGAGATTACAGCGGGTAAGAGAGAGGTTACACCGCTGCATAGAGGGGGGAAGAGTTGGTGATGATGGCGGTGAAGTTGTTGGTGAAGATGGCGGTGATGATGATGGCCCCGGCAGCGCTCCGGCGCCACCGAAAGCAAGGGGGAGAGGGCCCCCCTTCTTCTTCTTCTTCCTTGGCCTCCTCCCTAGATGGGAGAAGGGTTTCCCCTCTGGTCCTTGGCTCCCATGGCGTGGGAGGGGCGAGAGCCCCTTCGAGATTGGATCTGTCTCTCTGTCTCTCTCTGTTTCTGCATTCTCTTCTGGCTCTGTTTCACCGTTTCATATATATGGAGATCCGTAACTCTGATTGGCCTGAAACCTTCGCCGTGATTTTTTTTCCAAATATTAGCTTTCTTGCGGCAAAAGAAGAGTGGAAGCCACCTTACGGTGGGCTCACGAGGGTAGGGCGCGCCCTAAGGGGGGGGGCGCCCCCTGCCTCGTGACCACCTCGGGCACTGGTTCGTGTTGATTTTCCTTCCAAATTTTCCATATTTTCCAAAAATAAGCTCCTTCCGTTTTTATACTGTTTGGACTCCGTTTGATATGGATATTCTGCGAAACCAAAAACATGCAACAGACAGGAACTAGCACTGGGCACTGGATCAATATGTTAGTCCCAAAAATAATATAAAAATTTGCCAAAAAGTATATGAAAGTTGAATAATATTGGCATGGAACAATAAAAAATTATAGATACGACGGAGATGTATTAGTACAATCGATGGCAAAACTTGATTGGTCAAGATCCAGCTCATGTTTAAAATGATGCCTGAGTCGGAAGGATAAATTCCAGGGAACAACTGATGATTGTGTGCATTCACACACATGTTGAATCAAAAGGATCAGAATGACAATCACAAAGGTTTTTTAAGTAAATTGCTAGACCAATGGAATTAACCGGAATGCAAGTATGCAAGAATTCCAAGAACAACAGGCTGTTGAGGATTTTCAAATGATCAAATAGTATTTAGAAGTCTTTTGCGGAACACAAGAACAACTAGGAGTGAGTGGATACTCGATAATTCTGAGGAATTATCCGTAGGGGTGTTTCTGTGGCAAGGAACTACAAGGCAGTGGTACAAGGGATTCTTAAAAGTTAGAGAGCAATTCGATGCATCTTGTAGCAACAAGAGAAACTCAGAGTAATTGTATGAACAACAAGTGTATGTCGTTATCCATATGGATATATCGGTAGTAGGGAATTGAAAAGGCAGAGGACACAAGGGTCTCGGGAATGATCTAAGAGTATCTTCAAAATCTTCTGGTGCAGTAGGCGATCATCTATGATAAGGGGCTCTCTGGGAGAAGTAGTTACGAGAACTTAGAGTTAGATTTAGTAAAATCATTTAACCCGAATAGAAGAGAGATCAGAGTCCCAGAGTATAGACAAGGAGTACAAGATCCTAATACCACCCAATGGTGGCGTGGGCCCATGGGCCGCACAGCCATGTTAGTAAAACAGTTTTCATCGACCAGACTCAAATTCGGCCAAGGAGTGTGGAAGGGAGATTCCTACAGGCAGTCGGCTCTGATACCAACTTGTGACGCCCCCGATTCAATCGTACACTAATCATACATGCAAACGTGTACGATCAAGATCAGGGACTCATGGGAAGATATCACAACACAACTCTACTAATAAAGTAAGTCATACAAGCATCATATTACAAGCCAGTGGCCTCGAGGGCTCGAATACAAGAGCTCGATCATAGACGAGTCAGCGGAAGCAACAATATCTGAGTACAGAGATAAGTTAAACAAGTTTCCATAAGATGGCTAGCACAAACTGGGATACATATCGAAAGAGGCGCAGGCCTCCTGCCTGGGATCCTCCTAAACTACTCCTGGTTGTCGTCAGCGGCCTGCACGTAGTAGTAGGCACCTCCAGAGTAGTAGGAGTCATCGTCGATGGTGGCATCTGGCTCCTGGACTCCAACGTCTGGTCGCAACAACCGGGTATAGAAAGGGGAAAAAGGGGGAGCAAAGAAACCGTGAGTACTCATCCAAAGTACTCACAAACAGGGAGACACACTTTCCTGGGTCATGCCCGGCCTCGGAAGATCAACACGTCGCAGCCCTACCTAGGCACAACAGAGAGGTCAACACACCGGTCTAAATCCTATGGCGCAGGGGTCTGGGCCCATCGCCCATTGCACACCTGCACGTTGCGTACGCGGCCGGCAAGCAAACCTAGCCTCCCTTATACAAGATCAGGCGTTCCAGTCCAACCCGGCACGCGCCGCCCAGTCGCTGATGTCAAGAAGGCTTCGGCTGATACCACGACGTCGAGTGCCCATAACTGTTCCCGCGTAGTTGGTTAGTGCGTATAGGCCAGTGGCCAGACTCAGATCGAATACCAAGATCTCGTTAAGCGTGTTATGTTGAAATAACCGCGGACGCCGACCAGGGCCAGGCCCACCTCTCTCCTAGGTGGTCTCAACCTACCCTGTCGCTCCACCACAAAGATCCACTCAGAGGGCCATTGGGACAAACGTCCTTTCGGACCCAATCCGTGAATCACTCGCGGGTACTCTACGAGCCGACCCGACTTTAGTCACCACATGTATCATATAATATGTATAAGTATATACCCGTGATCACCTCCCGAGTGATCACGGCCCGATAGTATAGCATGGCAGACGGACATGAATGTAGGGCCACTGATGATAAACTAGCACCCTATACTAAGCATTTAGGATTGCAGGTAAGGTATCAATAACTGTAGCAACAATGACAGGCTATGCATCAGGATAGGATTTACGGAAAGCAGTAACATGCTATACTACTCTAATGCAAGCAGTAGAGAGACGAGTACGCGATATCTGGTGATCAGGGGGGCTTGCCTGGTTGCTCTAGCAAGGAGGGGTCATCATCGATGTAGTCGATCACAGGGGTATTGGCAGCTGTCTCAAGGTCTACCGGAAAGAAGTAACGGAGGGAAACACAATATATAACAGAGCAATCGAAGCACCACAAAGCATAACATGACAATGCGCGGTGCTAGGGGTTCCCTAACGCGGCAGTAGGTGATACCGGCAAAGGGGGTGAGGGAGTCCTGGATTAGGGGGTCTCCGGACAGCCGGACTATCTCCATTGGCCGGACTGTTAGACTATGAAGATACAAGATTGGAGACTTCGTCTCGTGTCCGGATGGGACTCTACTTGGCGTGGAAGGCAAGCTAGGCAATACGGATATGGATATCTCCTCTTTTGTAACCGACCTTGTGTAACCCTAACCCTCTCCGGTGTCTATATAAACCGAAGGGTTTTAGTCCGTAGGACAACAACCATAACACACAATCATATCATAGGCTAGCTTCTAGGGTTTAGCCTCCTCGATCTCGTGGTAGATCTACTCTTGTACTACCCATATCATCAATATTAATCAAGCAGGACGTAGGGTTTTACCTCCATTAAGAGGGACTGAACCTGGGTAAAACATCGTGTCCCCTGCCTCCTATTACCATCCGGCCTAGACGCACAGTTCGGGACCCCCTACCCGAGATCCGCCGGTTTTGACACCGACATTGGTGCTTTCATTGAGAGTTCCTCTGTGTCATCGCCGTTAGGCTTGATGGCTCCTACTATCATTGATAGCGATGCGTTCCAGGGTGAGACTTTTCTCCCCGGACAGATCTTCGTATTCGGCGGCTTTGCACTGCCGGCTAATTCGCTTGGCCATCTGGAGCAGATTGAAAGCTACACCCCTGGCTGTCAGGTTAGATTTGGAAGTTTGAACTACACGGCCGACATCCGCGGAGACTTGATCTTTGACGGATTCGAGCCACAGTCGGGCGCCGCACTGTCACGATGGGTATGACCTAGCTCTACCACCGAACAGTACCCCAGAGGCCGCGCCCGCATCAGCTCCGACCCTTAGCTCGGAGCCAACTGCGCCAATCGAGGACGGGTGGCTAGACACCGCCTCAGGGGCTGCAGTCTCAATGGCGATCAAGCCGAACACCAGCCTAATCCTCTGCGCAGCCTGTGACTCCAAGGTGCCGGACTCTTTTCCAGACTCCGAACCATCCGCGTCCCTGCCAATCGAATCCAATTGGGCGCCGATCATGGAATTCACCGTCGCGGATATCTTTCAGCACTCGCCCTTCGGTGACATTCTGAATTCACTAAGGTCTCTCTCTTTGTCAGGAGAACCCTGGCCGGATTATGGCCAACAGGATTGGGATGCGGACGTCGGAGAAATTCGACGCCCACCCACCACCCACTTCGTAGCCACTGTCGATGACTCAACCGACATGCTCGACTTCGGCTCCGAAGACATCAACGGTATGGACGATGATGCGGGAGGTGAAAAGGAACCACCACCCACAGGGCACCGGACGTCCACCTCATCATATGACGTATACATGGTGGACACACCAAAAGAAGACGACGACGAGGGACGGAAGGACGCAACGAAGGCTTGTTCCCTCGAGAAGCAGTCAAAGCGGCGGCATAAGCGCCGCCCAAAATCCTGCCTCGGCAAAAATACCGATCATACTGACCCAGCGTTGGAGCAGGGCGAACCACTGCCGGACCACGGCAATACGGAGAATCAAACCGAACAAACCAATTCTGTCAAAGATAATAGTCCGGACGACATAACGCCGGACAGGCACCCGGAGCAGCAGAATGCCCGTCAAAGGCTTGTTGCCACCGCGAGGAGTCTGAAAAAGCAGAAGCAAAGGCTCAAGGCTACGCATGACACACTCCAAATCAGATGGAGTAAAGTACTCAACAGAGCAGCGAAGTACGGCAGCAATCGCCCCACCAAGAGCTACCCAAAGCGGAAGTTGCTACCTGAATTCGACGAGGAGGCCTTAGACCCACCACAACAAAAAATTAAAACAGCCATCTGGCCAGATAGACGACCTCACGGCCAACATAAAGCGGCAAGCAACGCTGCACATAAGCCAATACGCGGTCTACGCGAGGGATCACATCAAAAGGACGGCGAAACCAGATCCATCTATGGACCACGCAAGCGTGCTCCAGCATACGATGCAACACAACAAACATCTGAACAACGCGGTACACCCAGATACAGGGGTGCCGCACACCTCCTATGTTTCACCAATGAGGTGCTGGACCATGAATTTGCAGAGGGATTCAAACCCGTAAACATAGAGGCATACGATGGAACAACAGACCCTGGGGTCTGGATTGAGGACTATATCCTCCATATCCACATGGCTCAGGGAGATGATCTCCATGCCATTAAGTATTTACCCCTCAAACTCAAAGGGCTAGCTCGGCACTGGCTTAAGAGCCTCCCGAAAGCTCCATTGGAAGCTAGGAAGAGCTCGAAGATGCCTTTCGGGAAATTTTCAAGGGACTTATGTCCGACCTCCGGACGCGGGTGATTTGAGTCATATAACTCAACAGCCCGGAGAGTCGGCCCGAAAGCTTTGGAACAGGTTTCTTACTAAAAAGAACCAAATTGTCGACTATCCGGACGACGAAGCCTTGGCACCTTTTAAGCATAGCGTCCATGACAAATGGCTTGCCAGACACCTCGGCCAAGAAAAGCCAAGAACAATGGCAGCATTAACAAGCCTCATGACCCGCTTTTGCGCAGGTGAGGATAGCTGGCTAGCCAGATGCAACACCAGCGACCCCAGTACATCCGAAGTTAGATATGGAAATGGGAAATCATGGCGCAACAACAATAACAAACGCCGGAATAAAGAAGACAGCACGAAGAGCATGGTAGTAAACACCGGATTTAAAAGCTCTCGGCTAGGTCAGCAAAAGCCGCCCTCTAAAGGCGCCAGAGACGAACTGTCCAGCCTAAACAAAATTCTGGACCAAATATGTTAGATCCATAGCACCCCTGGTAAACCCGCTAATCATAACCACAGAGAATGTTGGGTCTTCAAGCAGTCCGGCAAGATCAACGCCGTACACAAGGGGGAGGATACACCAAGCGAAGATGAGGATGAGCCTCTAAAGCAAGACACTGGGGAACAAAAGAAATTTCCACCATAAGTCAAAACAGTAAACGTGTTACACGTGATCAAGGGGAGAAACAAAATGGCACTCCCAGAAAAATATGCCCAAGGGCCTATCACCGCGGAGTCCTGCCACTGGTCGTCTCAAACGATCACTTTTGACCATCATGATTACTCAGCAAGTATCCAGCGTGCAGGGTGGGATGCCCTGGTATTAGACCCAATAATTGACGGATACCACTTCACACGAGTCCTGATGAACGGTGGCAGCAATCTAAACCTGATATACCAGGATACAATCCGCGAAATGGGGATAGACCCAACGAAAATTTGCCATAGCAATACTACCTTTATAGGAGTAACGCCAGGCCCAGGGGCTCATTGCACGGGCTCCCTGCTACTAAAGGATATATTCGGCTTCCCTGATAACTTCCGTAGCGAACATTTAACCTTCCACATCGCTCCGTTCCAAAGTGGCTATCAAGCACTACTTGGACGCGAAGCTTTCACTCGCTTTAATGCAATACCGCATTACGCTTCCCTCACGCTCAAGATGCCTGGTCCACGTGGCATCATTACAGTGAATGGAAGTATTAAGCGATCTTTACGCGCACTAAAAACGGCCTCACCAGCTAAAGCATTTAACAGGTCGTCAAGACCACGGACATGGTTAGACGAGTCCGGCACAGCTATATGTAATTCATACCGGATCAATGGTCACACCCCTATTACAAAAACAAGGGGCTCAACGCGCGCAGACAAGTGGCAATTTTTACTCATCTTGAACTATACATGGTTTCTTTAAAAACTATCTTTTTGCACGACAACTTTTTCACCTAAGTTCCTCTCTTTTACAGATGATCATCATGCTACACCCGTCCAAGATATGGCACAACAGAGACACAGGCACAGATGTGCAGCAGGGACCCGCTCCAAGGATTCTTTTTAGATTAAGACCCTGCGTAAACCTTTTTTACTGTCTCTTGTTGATACACATCCACCAAATTCTCAGCACAATTGAGAAGGATGTTGACGTCTTGGCATGTGGCCACGTCAGAATAATGCACATACCTGGACACAAGGGGCTTCTTACAAAGGGCACTATTTAGGCCTGGTTTATACCATAAAGACCGAATACCTTAGGGAGTGTTCGGCGTCGCGAGTTTGGCCTTATATGCATCAGCTCCGAATCATTGTCTTTGGTCAAATGTTGGGTTTGCCCGGCTCCTGTGTTTTGGTGCCTTACGTTCCGCTTTACCGGCTAAGGCAGCACCAGGAGAACTACTGCGATTGTGCCCTGGTTCATCCGGACGAGCACCTCAGTAGAGAAAGCCAAAAACTGACTGTCATGATATAGCATGAGGCTGGTCAACCACTCGATGACCTATAGGGATGTTAGAATTCCTCCGCCTTAACGAAGGGCTGTTTCCTGGCCAGGCATGTACGCACCCCGAGATCGGGAGAGTGCGGAGCCACCAGGGGCTATCTAGTAGCCCCACTGTCAAATTCCTAGGGCTAAGTGAAAGTGTTAAAGCATTATAGTCCGGTTGCCTCGTTCGCTGCGCTATCACCTCCTTAATAGGACCAAGACGTTGGGTTAAGTGTGAACACGCATTTTTTGCGAGCACCTGCGCATTATATGCGTGGGGGCTGAAGCTGACGACTACAATCTTTCAGGTTATACACATGTATATGTAAACGGCCGCACAGGAGGCATCATACTACTTTCAGGCAAAAGTACAAACACAGCCATATAAAATTTCATAAAAACATTGTGTTTACAATGAGAATACATATCACTCAAACATAATATTCTTCGAGCACTAGGCCTCTATCAAACGAGCACCCTCGAGAACCTCCTCGAAATAGTGCTCGGCAGCCACTCGGCCTATGGCCGAACCCTGCGCCGCAACAGTGGTAGCGTCCATCTCCGCCCAGTATGCTTTAACACGAGCAAGGGCCATCCGCGAGCCTTCTATGCACGCCGACCTATTCATCGCATTAATGCGCGACACAGCACCAAGGACCTGCTGCACTAAGCTAAAATAGCTGTTCGGCTTTGGCTTTTCCGGCCATAGCTGATCCATGACAGACCTCATGGCGAGTCCGGACAACCTATTCACTTCGGCCCATTCGGCTAGCTGGTCAGTCAATGAAAGCGGACACTCTGGAATGTTGAATTGCGACCAGAACAGCTTGTCCACTTCACGATCTGTTTGACCTTGGAAGTACTTGGCCGCATCGGCAGCGCTCGCCGCCAAGTCCATATACGCATATTTCGAACTCCACAGCCGATCCAGAGGGGCATACCGTGGATCTCCGAACTTCCTCCGTAGCATGAAGGGCTTCCCAGCCGCAATATCCCCGGCTTCCTGCAGCTCCTCCTTCTTCGCTCTCATAGTAGAGCGAGTGTCTTTGTCCGCCGTCGTGGCCTTCTCAAGGTCTGTGGCCTTCGCTCGGTTCTCTTTTTCAAGGAGCCAGCAATGGTCGGCAGTGCCTTTTAATTCTACGGCCATCTTGGCCATCTTCTCTTTGCTCTCGCAATGTGCGGCCTTCTCGGCTTTCAACTCTTCGGCCGCCTTCAAAGCAGCCGCATTACTAATCCTCGCTTGTTCTTTGGCTCGGGCAAGTTCTGCCCGCAAGGTTTCCACGGTGGTAGCTCCATCTGCAGTCACAACATATTAAAGATACTAGCATCATGCTGCTCTTACTACATGGCATTCACTAGAAAATAACACTTACCCTGTGCCTCGTCAAGCCTCTTGTTAACAAGATCGATGTCGGCGTCCGCCGCATCCAGTTGCCGTTTTAATTCGGCAAACTCACTAGTCCGGCTAGCCACCGGAGCTTCCACCACCTGCACATAAAGGCAGTCTGGTTATTGCCTAGGACAATGATCCTCTGTTTGCCGCCGTTCTCGACGACAACCAGAGTCTCAGGGGCTACTATCCACACAAGGCACACCTAACATGTGCGGTACTATCACATATTATCTCACGTACCTCAAAGCCTGTCAGTAGACTCATAAAGTCTTCATGTAATCCGCTTTCGGCGGACGAAATTCGTTCCATCACCGTACCCATCAGCGTACGGTGTTCTTCGGAGATGGCCGCTCGCCCCAACAGCTCCCTCAGAACGTCCGACCGCATACCAGACGGTGCCGGACTCTTTTGTTCGCTTTCCTTGAGAGCCGGAGGCTAGGGACTTCGGGGGTCTATGGGATTATCTTCTGGCCTCACCAGATCCGGAGAGGCCCTCCATGACGACACTTCGGGGTCGCCCACTTCTTGAGCGGAGGAGTCCAGGGGAGGCGTTTCGCTCTCCATCATCTCCGGAAGAAGATCCCCCGAAGACGAGCTCAGCTAAGAAGGGCTAAGACCCGAACTGCAAGATATATGCGGCGGTTATTTTCTCAGAAGAAAGATAGTATACCTTCACTATTAAAGTATTTTTTGGATCACTTATGACTCGTTGGAGGGCAGATCCCCCCGCGGACTTTGTGCGGCAGAGGCACCCCCCGAGGCAGGACCCTCCGTGGGAGACTTCTTCTCCCGTTTGGAGGCCTCGGCTTTCGGATCCTAGGAAGCAGTCCTTTTCCTCCCCCGGTTATCCTCCTTCATGGAGGCGCTCATTCCCTCGGTTGGAACTGGCAGCGATGGGGGCCCGCGTCCGCCCGTATTACCCCCCATATCTTCCTTCGAGGGCTCCGGGCAAGGTGCGAGCTCGAGCATCTTTTCCAATACCGGATTTTCCAAACCCTCAGGGAGGGGGGCCAAACACTGAATCATCTTCGCCTTTGTTAGCTAGTCCTGGTCAAAGAGCGAACTCTCAGAAATAACTTCATGATGAATAAAAGACAGAGTGTTCGGCTAGAGGATTTCTTACTTGTTCGGCGGCGTGGTTACTGCTCAGGCCCACGTCCTTGGTAGTATCCGGACACTCTATTTGAGGTCCGATAAATGACTTGTACATCTCCTCGTGCATCAGGCCGAGGAAAATTTGAATGGCACGCGGTCCTTCTGGGTTGAACTCCCACAAGCGAAGGGGCCGGCGTTTGCAAGGCTGGACTTGACGAACCAGCATAACTTGTATTACCGCGACCAAATTAAAATCTCCCTTGAAGAGATCTCGAATGCGGCTTTGCAGTATAGGCATGTCCTTGGCTGGACCCCAGCTCAGACCTCTGCTAATCCATGACATCAGTTGTGGTGGGGGGCCCGAGTGGAAAGCGGGGGCAGCCGCCCACTTGGCACTTCTGGGAGCCGTGACGTAAAACCACTCCCGTTGCCATAATTCGGACACCTCTGGAAAGGAACCTTTCGGCCATGGAGCTCCTGCCATCTTGCCTATTGATGCACCTCCGCACGCTGCATGTTGCCCCTCGGTCATCTTCGGCTTCACTTCAAAGGTCTTGAGCCACAGGCCGAAGTGAGGGGTAATGCGGAGGAAGGCCTCACACACGACAATAAATGTCGAGATGTGGAGAAAGGAGTCTGGAGCTAGATAGTGGAAATCTAGCCTGGAATAGAACATCAAACCCCTGACGAAGAGATCTAGAGTGAGGCCTAGGCCTCGGAGGAAGTGGGAGACGAACACAACGTTCTCGTTGGGCTCGGGAGTTGGGACGACCTGCCCTCGAGCAGGCAGCCGATGCGAAACCTCGGCGGTCAGGTATCTGGCCTCCCTCAACTTTTTGATGTCCTCTTCCATAACGGAGGAGGGCATCCATCGGCCTTGAAGGCTGGATCCGGACATGATTGAAGATCCGGAGCACCTGACCTGGGCTTTGGGTGTTAGAACTCGAGGCGGGGGAAGGGTTTGATTGAGCACGAGAGGGAAAAAGTGAAAACCTTGTCCCTTTATAAAGAGGGTGAACATCAAGCGTCCCCTTCGTAGCCGTTTAGGACTTGCCTATAATCTAGGAGTCCTAGACACGGTTGGGTTACCCACGACCGCATTAATGAGAATCCCGTAATTGGGGGAACACGATCTCTGCTTTGACAAGACGTGTCAAGAACCCGCCTCGCGTTATGTGTGGAGCTGGTTGAAGAAAAACGGTTCGAATAATCACCGGGCCATGACATAACATCATGCTGCCAAAACAAGTCAGCAAATTGGATTTGCGAAAATATTATTCTCTCTGCGGCGGTATGTGGAACTTATTTTGCAGGGTCGGACACTATCCTCGTATTCAAATTCTTCTGTGATGTATTCGGAGAAGGAACCCGCCTTGCAATGCCGAAGACAATACTGCGCACTGGACTCATCGTCATTGAAGCCTAGTTTAGGGGCTACTGAGGGAGTCCTGGATTAGGGGGTCTCCGGACAGCCGGACTATCTCCATTGGCCGGACTGTTAGACTATGAAGATACAAGATTGAAGACTTTGTCTTGTGTCCGGATGGGACTCTACTTGTCGTGGAAGGCAAGCTAGGCAATACGGATATGGATATCTCCTCTTTTGTAACCGACCTTGTGTAACCCTAACCCTCTCCGGTGTCTATATAAACCGAAGGGTTTTAGTCCGTAGGACAACAACCATAACACACAATCATACCATAGGCTAGCTTCTAGGGTTTAGCCTCCTCGTTCTCGTGGTAGATCTACTCTTGTACTATCCATATCATCAATATTAATCAAGTAGGACGTAGGGTTTTACCTCCATTAAGAGGGCCCGAACCTGGGTAAAACATCGTGTCCCCTACCTCCTGTTACCATACGGCCTAGACGCACAGTTCGGGATCCCCTACCCGAGATCCGCCGGTTTTGACACCGACAGGGGGAAACATCCGGGAGAGTATTCCCGGTGTTCCGTGTTTTTGGACAGATGAATCGGAGGGGGAAAGTTGCATGTTCGCTATACTAGGATTGCGTGGCGGATGAATGGGCTGCATATTCGGATACGTCTCGTCGTTCTGAGCAACTTTCATGTACAAAGTTTTTTCATCTAACTTACGGTTTATTTTCTATTAATATTTCAAGTTTTAAATCCTTTTCTGAAATTCTGGAATTTATTTAATTTCAAATAAAATAAAAGAAAAAGATAGGTGCACCCGGTCCAATGCACCCAACGCTGTACCAGAGGCTGACTGTGGGCCCCGTTGACTGCCCAGTCAGCAGTCAACGTTGACCCGTTGACTGGTCAACAGGGCCCCAGGGGTCCCACATGTCATTGTTTAGGGCTTTTCTTTTCCTTTTTTTGCTACTTCTAATTTTTTTAACAAGGCGGGGTTATCAATAACAGGGGGTTAGGCCTAATCTAACACCAATTAGAAAGGGTCGGCCCGACCAAGCAGGGACATAGAAGACCCAGGGGAGGTGGGCGTGCACGCGCGAGCGCGGCAGAGGCCAAGGCTGCGACCGGGCGGAGGGCCAGCGCGAGCGCGACCAGTGGTGGCGGCTGGAGCGAGCTAGGGGCGGCCGGCGGCAGCGGAAGGGGTGAGCGGGGCAAGCCCCAGGCGGGCGCAGGCGCGAGGTTGCGCCAGAGGCGCGCGAGCGGCACCAGCGCGGCACAAACGGCCAGAAGCGAGTGGGGCGGCCGGGGCATCGCGGGGCAGGGGCAGGGGGTCGTGGGTGAGGCGGCGAAGGCGGACGGTCGGGCGCGAGCGGCGCGGTTGGGCGAGCAGGCGGCGTGAGCGCATGCGCTAGGCGGTGGCAAGCGCAGCGAGGCGGCAACTGCGGGGCCGGAGCGGGCGCGGGGTGCAGGCGAGGGCTACCGCGGCCGTAGGGCGAGGCGCGCCCTAGGCGTGTGTGAGCTTGAGGGAAAGCAGCAGGGGGTGGCCGGAGCTGGGGCTGCCAGAGTAGGCATCGGTGATTGGTGAAGTTAATGCCGGTGTTCGGGTGAAGAAGGAACGGCAGCAGCAACACGCAAACGAGCGGATTAAGGAGCTTGCGAGGGCCTACACGTCGCGGCAAGGCTACGGTCGCGTGTGCATGGCGATTCGGTCACTAGAGCTACGCCGGCGACCAAAGGAGGCGGCGGCGCGCTCGGCCACGATGGAGACGACGGCTATGGCACGGAGCTACGAGGGGAAGAGGGCGGAGGGGACGGGGAGCTCACAGCGGGCCTGCAGGTGCGCACCGCGTGCTCGTGGGAGGCTCTGTGTGGCCGGAATTCGACGACAGCAACGATGGAGGTCCCAAGTTGAAGAAGGGGTCGTCGGCGTTGATGCAGGCACTCCGGACGGGCGCTAGGTGGCAGAGTCGAAGCAGAGGACGGTGGCGGTGCTGCAGGGCTGGTCGGAGGTACTCGAGGGAGGTGGTGGCCGCGACTGCGACGGGCCATGGCGGCAGCAGCAGGGAGCGGGCTCAAGGAGGGCGATGTAGAACGAGGGGGTAGGGGGGAAAAGATCTGGGGGTGAGCTAGGGTTGACCGGGGTTGTGTGGAGGCGATCTTATCCCTCAGGGAGGGCCATGGGATGGCCGGAGCGTGGCCAATCCCCGCCATGGACGATGATCGGGCGGCCAGCACGCCTCCTGGTAAACAGGAGGGAGGGGAAGTTGGGCCTCGGGCACCGTACACTGGTGGCCCAAGTGCACAGTGGCCTTTTCTTATTCTTCTTTTTTTGTCTCTGTTTTGCATTTTCTTTTTGTACCAAAGAGTTTTGTTTGGAACAAAACTTGGCACATAAATCTATCACAAAACCTTGAGATGGGACAAAAAGTTTGGGGTCAAAAGGAGTTGTCTAACCAATTTTAGAAATTGAAAAGGCCAATTTCAAATGCTGCTAGACCACTAAATAAAGTTCCAGGGGCACCTGGGAATCCAAAAGAGGTTGGTTTCAAGATGAAAAATAACCAGAGATTACTTGCCACACTTTGAACATTTTAGATGTTATGTTTGAAAACTTTTATTTTTGTCCTTAATTTAAATTTGAATTTGGACCGGATTCGAACCAACACGAGTTTAATAACAGTAATCGTGGTGATGTGGCATTATTAGTGGAGGGTTACTATAGCTTAATTATCCGGGCGTCACAATATCATATTGCTTGAGTTTATCCCTCTACATCATGTCATCTTGCCTAAAGCATTACTCTGTTCTTATGAACTTAATACTCTATATGCATCCTGGATAGCGGTCGATGTGTGGAGTAATAGTAGTAGATGCAGAATCATTTCGGTCTACTTAACACGGACGTGATGCCTATGTTCATGATCATGCCTAGATATTCTCATAACTATGCGCTTTTCTATCAATTGCTCGACAGTAATTTGTTCACCCACCGTATTACATGCTATCATGAGAGAATCCACTAGTGAAACCTATGGCCCCCGGGTCTATTTTATATCATTTAAGTTTTCGATCTACAATTCTAGTTTACTATTTATTTTATTTTGCAATCTTTACTTTTCAATCTATACAACAAAAATACCAAAAATATTTATCTTATTATCTTTATCCGATCTCACTTTTGCAAGTGGCCTTGAAGGGATTGACAACCCCTTTATCGCATTGGTTGCAAGGTTCTTGATTGTTTGTGCAGGTACTAGGCGACTTGCGTGTAGTCTCCTACTGGATTGATACCTTGGTTCTCAAGAACTGAGGGAAATACTTACGCTATTTTGCTGCATCACCGTTTCCTCTTCAAGGGAAAACCAACGCATGCTCAAGAGGTAGCAAGAAGGATTTCTAGCACCGTTGTTGGGGAGATCTACGCTCAAGTCAAGACATACCAAGTACCCATCACAAATTATTCTCCCCCGCATTACATTATTTGCCATTTGCCTCTCGTTTTCCTTTCCCCCACTTCATCTTTGTCATTTTATTTGCCTTCTTCCGTTCATCCTTCCGTTTGCTCGAGCTACCATGTGCCTTCTATTAGCTTTCATCTTCGCTTGCTTAATATCTATTGTTATGGATCCTCATCCTATTTCTAATCTTTGTAAAAGATCCAATTACGATGTACCAATTGCTAGTGAGTTGAGTGCACTAGATTATCTTTATGAAGTTTTGCTTGAGATTCGTGAATCTGAAAATTGTGATGAAGTGCTTTATGAAGTGATTCACGACAGATCTTTGAATAAAAAGCATGATTGCAATGATGTTATTATAAATTCTATGAATGTCAATTGTGATAATAATATGCAAAACTCTGAGCTTGGGGATGCTAGTTTTGCTATGTCCACTATTTGTTGCAATGATCATGATTGGGGTGATTCTTCTTATGATCTTCAAAATTTATTTAAGCCCCATGATGAATATAAAATTGATAATAATGTTTGCAATAATGTTGAAAGTGGGTTTGGAAGAGTGTCAACTTTAGATCCCACATATTTGGAGAATGTTCAATCTTATGAAGTTTTTGATAAAAGTGGGTTTGGAGAGGTCATGACTTTAGTTAATGTTAATCCCACTATTTTGGAAGAGTGTCAACTTTGCATGCATGTGGATCGTGTTGAAAATATTATATGTGATAGCTATTTCGTTGAATTTGCTTATGACCCCCCATGTAATTATTATGAGAGAGGAAAATGTGATTGTAGACATTTTTATGTTACTAAGTTACCTCTTGTTATGTGGAGATTGCTATTGTTTCTTTTCGCTTCCTTGCATATGCTAGTTTTTGCTTACTATGATAATTTGTTTGCCTATAAGATGCCTATGCATAGGAAGTATGTTATACTTAGATGTGTTTGTCACGTGTTTCATGATGCTCTCTTTGTGCTTCAATTCTTGTCTTTCATGTGAGCATCATTGAAATTATCAATGCCTAGCTAGGGGCGTTAAACGATAGCGCTTGTTGGGAGGCAACCCAATTTTATTTTTGTTCCTTGCTTTTTGTTCCTGTTTAGTAATAAATAAATCATATAGCCTTTAGGATCTTTTTGGGTGATTGTTGTTTGATCTTACTGATAAAAACAGAAAGTAAGCGCTCAGGAGAATAATTTTCATTTTTTTACCAGAGAATGATAAAATACAATTCCGACTGCAGTGGATCAATATACCAATTATTTAGGTCTTCCTAAGTTTTCAGAATTTTTGGAGTTACAGAAGTATTCGAAACCTCCAGATTGCTACAGATTGTTCTGTTTTTGACAGATTCTGTTTTTCGTGTGTTGTTTGCTTATTTTGATGAATCTATGGCTAGTATCGGGGGGTATGAACCATAGAGAAGTTGGAATACAGTAGGTTTAACACCAATATAAATAAAGAATGAGTTCATTACAGTACCTTAAAGTGGTGGTTTGTTTTCTTATACTAACGGAGCTCATGAGATTTTCTCTTGAGTTTTGTGTTGTGAAGTTTTCAAGTTTTTGGGTAAAGATTTGATGGATTTTGGAACAAGGAACGGCAAGAGCCTAAGCTTGGGGATGCCCAAGGCACCCCAAGGTAAAATTCAAGGACAACCAAAAGCCTAAGCTTGGGGATGCCCCGGAAGGCATCCCCTCTTTAGTCTTCATCTATCTGTAACTTTACTTGAGGCTATATTTTTATTCCCCACATGATATGTGTTTTGCTTGGAGCATCTTGTATGATTTGAGTATTTCATTTTTAGTTTATCACAATCATCCTTGCTGTACACACATTTTGGGAGAGACACACATGAATCAGAATTTATTAGAATACTCTATGTGCTTCACTTATATATTCTGAGCTAGATAATTTTGCTCTAGTGTTCACTTATATCTTTTTAGAGCACGGTGGTGGTTTTATTTTATAGAAATTATTGATCTCTCATGCTTCACTTATATTATTTTGAGAGTCTTTTAGAACAGCATGGTAATTTGCTTTGGTTATGAAATTAGTCCTAATAGGATAGGCATCCAAGATGGGTATAATAAAAACTTTCATATAGAGTGCATTGAATACTATGAGAAGTTTGATACTTGATGATTGTTTTGAGATATGAAGATGGTGATATTAGAGTCCTGCTAGTTGAGTATTTGTGAATTTGAGAAATTCTTATGTTGAGGTTTGCAAGTCCCGTAGCATGAACGTATGGTAACCGTTGTGTAACAAATTTGAAGCATGAGGTGTTTCTTTGATTGTCCTCCTTATGAGTGGCGGTCGGGGACAAGCGATGGTCTTTTCCTACCAATCTATCCCCCTAGGAGCATGCACGTAGTGCTTGGTTTATGATTACTTGTAGAGTTTTTCAATAAGTATGTGAGTTCTTTATGACTAATGTTGAGTCCATGGATTATACACACTCTCACCCTTCCATCATTGATAGCCTCTTCGGTACCGTGCATTTCCCTTTCTCACCTTGAGAGTTGGTGCAAACTTCGCCGGTGCATCCAGACCCCGTGATATGATACGCTCTATCACACATAAGCCTCCTTATATCTTCCTCAAAACAGCCACCATACCTACCTATTATGGCATTTCCATAGCCATTCCGAGATATATTGCCATGCAACTTTCCACTGTTTCATTTATTATGACACGCTTCATCATTGTCATATTGCCTTGCATGATCATATAGTTGACATCATATTTGTGGCAAAGCCACTGCTCATAATTTTTTATACATGTCACTCTTGAATCATTGCACATCCTGGTACACCGCCGGAGGCATTCATATAGAGTCATATTTTGTTCTAGTATCAAGTTGTAATTTTTGAGTTGTAAATAAATAGAAGTGTGATGATCATCATTATTAGAGAATTGTCCAGTGTGAGAATAAAAAAAAGAGAAAGGCCAAACAAAAAAAGAGAAGGCCCAAAAAATGAGAGAAAAAGAGAGCAGGGGCAATGTTACTATCCTTTTTCCACACTTGTGCTTCAAAGTAGCACCATGATCTTCATGATAGAGAGTCTCTTATTTTGTCACTTTCCTATACTAGTGGGAATTTTCATTATAGAACTTGGCTTGTACATTCCAACAATGGGCTTCCTCAAAATGCCATAGGTCTTCGTGAGCAAGCAAGTTGGATGCACACCCACTTAGTTTCTTTTGTTGAGCTTTCATACATTTATAGCTCTAGTGCATCCGTTGCATGGCAATCCCTACTCCTTGCATTGACATCAATTTATGGGCATCTCTGTAGCCCATTGATTAGCCGCGTCGATGTGAGACTTTCTCCTTTTTTGTCTTCTCCACACAACCTCCATCATCATATTTTATTCCACCTATAGTGCTATGTCCATGGCTCGCGCTCATGTATTGCGTGAAAGTTGGAAAAGTTTGAGAATACTAAAGTATGAAACAATTGCTTGGCTTGTCAACAGGGTTGTGCATGATGGGAGCATTTTGTGTGACAAAAATGAATCATGTCAAAACTATATGATTTTGTAGGGATAATCTTTCTTTGGCTATGTTATTTTGAGAAGACATAAGTTCTTGGTTAGTATGCTTGAAGTATTATAACTTTTATGTCAATATTAAACTTTTGTCTTGAATCTTTCAGATCTGAATATTCATGCCACAATAAACAAATTACATTGAAAATTATATTCGGAAGCATTCCACATCAAAAAATATGTTTTTATCATTTACCTACTCGAGGACGAGCAAGAATTAAGCTTGGGGATGCTGATACGTCTCCAACGTATCTATAATTTTTGATTGTTCCATGCTATTATATTATCTGTTTTGGATGTTTAATGGGCACTAATATGCACTTTTATATTATTTTTGGGACTAACCTATTAACCAGAGGCCCAGTGCCAGTTTTTGTTTTTTTCCTATTTCAGTGTTTCGCAGAAAAGGAATATACAACAGAATCCAAACGGAACGAAACCTTCATGAGGATCTTTCTTGGAACAAATGTCATCCAGGAGACTTGGAGTGGAAGTCCGAGATGCAACGAGGCGGACACGAGGTAGGATGGCGTGCCCTGGGGGTAGGTGCGCCCCCCACCCTCATGGGCCCCTCGTAGCTCCACTAACGTACTTCTTTTGCCTATATATACTCTTATTCCCTAAAAACATCCAGGGGAGCCACGAAACCACTTTTCCACAGCCGCAACCTTCTGTACACGTGAGATCCCATCTGGGGTCCTTTTCCGGCGATCTGCCGAAGGGGGAATCGATCACGGAGGGCTTCTACATCAACACCATAGCCTCTTTGATGATGTGTGAGTAGTTTGCCGCAGACCTTCGTGTCCATAGTTATTAGCTAGATGGCTTCTTCTCTCTCTTTCGTTCTCAGTACAAAGTTCTCCTCGATGTTCTTAGAGATCTATTCGATGTAATATTCTTTTGCGGTGTGTTTGCCGAGATCCGATGAATTGTGGATTTATGATCAAGTTTGTCTATGACCAATATTTGGTTCTTCTCATGCATGATTTGATATCTTTGCAAGTCTCTTCGAATTATCGGTTTAGTTTGGCCTACTAGATTGATCTTTCTTGCAATGGAAGAAGTGCTTAGCTTTGGGTTCAATCTTGCGGTGTCCTTTCCCAGTGACAGTAGGGGCAGCAAGGCATGTATTGTATTGTTGCCATCGAGGATGAAAAGATGGCATTTATATCATATTGCTTGAGTTTATCCCTCTACATCATGTCATCTTTCCTAAAGCATTACTCTATTCTTATGAACTTAATACTCTGGATGCATGCCGGATAGCGGTCGATGTGTGGAGTAATAGTAGTAGATGCAGAATCGTTTCGGTCTACTTAACACGGACGTGATGCCTATGTTCATGATCATGCCTAGATATTCTCATAACTATGCGCTTTTCTATCAATTGCTCTGTAGTAATTTGTTCACCCATCGTAATACATGCTATCATTAGAGAAGCCACTAGTGAAACCTATGGCCCCCGGGTCTATTTTATATCATATAAGTTTCCGATCTACATGTCTAGTTTACCATTTATTTTATTTTGCAATCTTTACTTTTCAATCTATACAACAATAATACCAAAAATATTTATCTTATTATCTTTATCATATCTCACTTTTGCAAGTGGCAGTGAAGGGATTGACAACCCCTTTATCGCATTGGTTGCAAGGTTCTTGATTGTTTGTGCAGGTACTAGGCGACTTGTGTGTAGTCTCCTACTGGATTGATACCTTGGTTCGCAAAAACTGAGGGAAATACTTACGCTACTTTGCTGCATCACCCTTTCCTATTCAAGGGAAAACCAACGCATGCTCAAGAGGTAGCACTACCTTGCTGTTTTTATTTATTAAAATTATAAAATATATTTCTACCATCAATATTACACTTTTATCACCATATCTTCGCCGAACTAGTGCACCTATACAATTTTCCATTGTATTGGGTGTGTTGGGGACACAAGAGATTTCTTGTATTTGGTTGCAGGGTTGTTTGAGAGAGACCATCTTCATCCTACATCTCCCATGGATTGATAAACCTTAGGTCATCCACTTGAGGGAAAATTGCTACTGTCCTACAAAACTCTACGCTTTGAGGCCCAACACGAGTCTACAAGAATAAAGTTGCGTAGTAGACATCAAGCTATTTTCTGGCGCCGTTGCCGGGGAGGTTAGGTAAGCGGCACTCACATCCCGTCAACGAAGCTCTTTTCTGGCGCTGTTGCCGGGGAGGTGAGTGCGTGAAGGTATACCTTTAGATCTTGCAATTGAATCTTTTAGTTTCTTGTTTTATCACTAGTTTGGTTTATAAAAGAAAACTACAAAAAATGGAATTGAGGTTGCATGATATTATTTATATTTATAATGTCTTTCGTGAAAATGATGGAAAGGAAAATTGTGCTCAATTGATAGAAGAAGAATTCAATAGAATGTTTGGTATAAATGATGAGCATGATTTTTATGTTGTTAGTATGAATTCTTTGAATATCCATGATGCTAATGATATGCAAAGCCATAAGCTTGGGGATGCTATGTTGTTGAAGATGATATTTTTAGTCCCCCAAGATTTGATGTGCAAATTTGTTATAATGATTGCATGCCTCCTATTTATGATGATTACAATGATGAAAGTGGATTTGGAGAGGTCATGCCTTTATTTAGTGATGAATCCACTATTTTTGGAAGAGGTTGCAATTGACTATGAAAACAAAGTTGCTATTTATGATGATTATAGTGATAACATGTATGCTATAAAGAATAATGATAATCATGAAACTTGTCATCATGATTCTAATTTTCAATCCCATGATAGTTATTTTGTTGAGTTTGCTCCCACTACTATTGATGAGAATAAATTTGCTTATGTGGAGAGTAACAAAATTTCTATGCTTGTAGGTCATGAAAAAAATGTTTTATGTTATAGCTATATTGTTGAATTCGTTCATGATGCTACTGAAAATTATTATGAGAGAGGGACATATGCTTTTACATATTGCAATAATATCAAGTTTTCTCTCTATGTATTGAAAATCTTGAAGTTTTGCTTGTTTTGCCTTCCTATGCTAGTTGATTCTTGTTCCCAGAAGTTGTTTGCTAAAAAATCCCTATGCATAGGAAGTGGGTTAGACTTAAATGTGCTAGTCATATGCTTCATGATGCTCTCTTTATGTTTCAATTCTTATCTTTTATGCGAGCATCATTGAAATCATCATGCATAGCTAAAAGGCATTAAAGAAAAGCGCTTGTTGGAGACAATCCAACACTTTTACCTACAGTTTTTGTGTGTTCACATGATTATGCTACTGTATTAATCATGTTTTATTGCATCTTTTTCAATAAAGTGCCAAGTAAGACCTTTGGGATGGCTTGCGGTGATAGTTGATTTGATCTTGCTGAAAAACAGAAACTTTTGTGCTCAGGAAAACAATTATAATTTTTAACAGAAGCGCGATAAAATTCTGATTATTTTTGCAGAAGATTAATAGAAAAATTACCCAGGTTTTCCTATTTTTAAAGAATTTTTGGAGTAGCAGAAGTATGGTTGGACTACAGATTACTACAGACTATTCTGTTTCTGACAGATTATGTTTTCAATGCATAGTTTGCTTCTTTTCTAATTTTCATGGATTATATTGCTCAATATAAATTGCCGAAATGATATGCTACAGTAGGCATTGTGTGAGAAAAATTATGAATCTTGTCTTTGACAGTACCCAAAGTGAAATGGTTTGCTCTTTATCATACTAACCTATCTCACAAAGTTCCGTTAAATTTTGTGTGATTGAAGTTTTTAAGTTTTGGGTGAGATATCGATATGAGGAGAATAAAGAGTGACAAGACCCTAAGCTTGGGGATTCCCAAGGCACCCCAAGGTAATATTCAAGGAAGATCTAAGCAAATAAGCTTGGGGATGCCCCGGAAGGCATCCCCTCTTTCGTCTCCAACATTATTGGTAACCTCACTTGGAGCTATGTTTTCATTCATCACATGATATGAGTTTTCCTTGGAGAGTCATTTTATTTTGTTAGGATTTGCTTTATTTTATTTAGAATAATTTTTTGCATCTTTATTTTCAATAAAAAAGTCAAGGATAGCCTTTACCATGCTTATTTTGCAAGTCTACATGTTGCTGTTTCAAAACAGAAAGTTTATGGCTGTTGCAAAAATTCCCGAGAAAAGTAAGAATGTGATAAAATGTTGAAACTTTTTGTAAAATAATCCATGATAAATTTTCTACAGTTTGGTACATTTTTAGAATTTTTGAATTTTCAGAAGTTTGATTGTTCTTGCATTCTTTACAGACTATACTGTTTTGGCAGATTGCTGTTGTGTTTGCATTGTTTGCATATGTTTGCTTGTTTAATGATACTATTTGAGGTAGGAGTATGAAATATGCAGAGGCATTTAGTATTCTATGTTGAATAATAATTTTAGTAATTTTCTACAGTAGATAATGATAAAGTTTTTGCATTGGTTTATACTAACTTATCTCACGAGTTCTTGTTGAGTTTGGTGTGGATGAAGTTTTTAAGATTTAGGGTAACCGTGATATAAAAGGAATTAAGGAGACATAAAAGCTCAAGCTTGGGGATGCCCAAGGCACCCAAAAATAATATTTCAATAAGTCTCAAGCATCTAAGCTTGTGGATGCCCCAGTAAGCATCCCACCTTTCTTCTTCAACAATTATCGGTTAGTAATGGTTGAGCCTAAGTTTTTGCTTCTTCACATGAGTTATCCAATCCTTGAAATGTCATTTTATTTTTATTTTGCTTCTGTTTTAACAAAATACTTAGATCTGGAACTTTTAAATATGAGAGAGTCCACAATTAGCTACCTATTTACTTACCTACTCGCTTGATATTCACTTATATCTTGTTGGGGTAGCTTGTCATTTACTCTTGTGCTTCACTTATATCCTTTGAGTAAATTGTTGAATGAATTGAAAATCATGAAATTGAAATTATATCATGCCTAGTGGTAGCTTCACATTGGGTTTAGAAAGTGAAATCTTTTGAAGCTTGACAATCACAATATTGGTCATACAAGCAATTCATGAATGATTAATAGAAGGAAGAGAACTTTCACATGAAAATACACTATCTTGGAAATCTTTTGTGATTGTGAGCCCCCATCAAAATATTATATGCCAAAATTGTTGAAGTTGGGAAAGGAAGACAACGTGATGATTTATGTTTATTCAAATTCACACAGAAGTTATATTGTCATAGATCCTTCAACATGTGGTGCTTGCCCCCCATCTGTAGCGACCGGACCTCAAACGGTATGATCTCTGTGCTTCAGTGTCATCCCTGGATCAGTAATGCTGACACGCACAGTACTTGAAGGATTTATAACAAAGTAGCAATCACACACTTATTACATCGAATGTCTCAAAAGAGAACTTATTACAATAAATATGGCTTAAGGCCATCTAATAACGATAACAGCGGAAGGCTTGGAAGATAAGTGAGTCCATCAACTCCAACGGCATCACTGAGTATAGAACCACGACCTAAAGGCACCTTACTCGTCGTCTGAAAAGTCTGCAACATGAACGTTGCAGCCCAAAAATGGGTCAGCACATGGAATATGCTGGCAATGTAACACATAGAGAGTAATGGAAGAATAAAGCTATACTACATGCATAATTGGCTGGTGGAAAGCTCTATGGTTACAGTTTTGCATAAAGCCAATTTTTCCCTACTGCAAAGGAATAGATTTTATTTAACTATCATGGTAGTTGTTAAACATTGAGAGTGTAGACACCCTCTCAATCCCAATTAAGCATCATCATTAAAACCCAACAATATTAATTAGAGTAGCATGATGAGATTCACATGATAATCCAAGTACTAGATACTCAAGGTGTCCATAACCGGGGACACGGCTAACCATGATTAGTTTATACACTCTGCAGAGGTTTGCACACTTTTCCCCACAAGACTCGATCTCCTCCGTTGGGATTTCTCGCACTACATGATGTTTGAGAAACGGATGACCGAGACATAGTCTTTGAGAAGCGCTAGCACCTTACGATTGGGTAGACCGTACCAACCTACATCCCCTACATCTGCTAGTCAACCACTGCAAGAGTTCGCATGATTTAGTCAACTATGCTAGAGCCCATAGTAGCTTGTGGCTGCACACGGAAGTTTCTAGTATGAATAATCTCATGATCCCTTTGAGCCTGGGTGGCGGTGCATAAAGAAAACAGGCAATCGCTGGAATATCCAGGTCCCTCAGTCCACCCAGATGTGTATTCAAGTTGCCACCTTAAACAAACCATTAATTTATCAATCTCACATCTGTCATGGATACACTCACCCAACCCACGTCTACTAGCATAGCATGGCGATATAAGCAAACGTGGAAGTAACTCCCAAAGGTTTGATAATAAAACATGTAATAGGTACTACCTCATCTACTTCCCAAAACCCACAATTTATTTAGATCCTAATCAGGCAATGTTTGAGGATTGATCTAATGCAATAAAACTGGGTAGTAAAGAGGTATGATCAAAGTGTTACTTGCCTTGCTGATGATCCGCGAAACCTAGAGATTCAAAGTAGCAAGCGGCACACTCTGGGTACTCTATCGCAAACAAAGAAGCATATAATAAGTACTCATCTAATGCACGGGTAAAACTCAAATAAGAGAAATAACCATAAAGTTCAACTTAAGAACTCTGGTTTGCAAAAAGAATGAAATCAAACGAAGCAACGAAAGTCAAACGGCGAAAGAAACAAGCTTCGTTTACTAATCTGGATCTAGGTCAAATTTTACATAAACAAAAACTTGTTTGAGTTGGTTAAACAGAAAGAGGGTTTCGAGACGAAACCCCAGGCGCTTGAATCGCCTGATTCCGATAAACGAGCGAAAAGTTATACTAGAACGAAAATCGGATCAGAAATCGCGATCTGAAATAATCGCGGAAAATCTGAGAAAAGGAAAAAACAACGAACAGATTAATGAACGATCGTCCGTTTTCTGGAACTAAACGGTGAACGTGTTCGTTAAAACGAATGAACGAGCGAATGCTCGCTAAATAAACTAAACCGGAAAAAACCGATCTAAATAAAAAACGAATCTAAAAAAACTGAACGAAAACCAACGGAAAACCGAACGGTTTTCTAGGGAAAAACCGGCAGTGGCGGCGCTCAACCTCGGCGGCGGCGGCGGGGTCAGCGGGCGGGGCGGCTCAGGGCGGCGGCGGCGTTGGGCGGCGGGGCGGCTCCGGGCGGCGGCGGCGGCGGTGCGCTAGGGTTAGGGTTCCGGCGCGGCGCGGCTTGGGGCTTAACGGGCTCAGGGCGGTGCCTTATGAAGGCCGGCCCGAAGAGTCCTGGCCGAAACTGGCACTAAGTCGGTTGTGCATTTTTTAAATAAATACGCGCAGAAAAGCAAATAAAAGAAATAATAACGGACTCCAAAAATCGCAAAATAAAATTTTCCCCGACTTCTAAAATCAAGCCGAACAGGATGAACATTTATTTGGGGCCAAAATGCAATTTTGAAAAACACGCATTTTCCTAAATTCAAATAAAATAGCAATAAATGCAACATAAAATCTTAGTTGATTTTTTTATTAAATACTCAATATTTCTTTATTTTGGGAAAGTCATTTTATTCCCTCTCTCGTATTTTTATAATAGAAAAATTGAAGATAAAATAAATAAAATCAAATGATCCTACTTTCAAAATTTGAGAAAACTCAAATGTGAAAATAACGAAATCCCCAACTCTCTCCGAGGGTTCTTGAGTTGCGTAGAATTTCTAGGATCAAACCAAAAGCAAATAAAATATGATATGCATTGATGATCTAATGTATAACATTCCAAATTGAAAATTTGGGATGTTACAAACCTACCCCCCTTAAGATGAATCTCGCCCTCGAGATTCGGGTTGGCTAGAAAATAGGTGAGGGTGGTCCTTCAGCAGATCTTCCTCTCGCTCCCAGGTGGCTTCATCCTCCGTGTGGTGGCTCCATTGAACTTTGCAAAACTTGATAACCTTGCTGCGGGTGACTCGGCTGGCATACTCGAGAATCTTGACTGGTTTCTCCTCATAGGTCAAGTCACTATCCAACTGAATCGTTTCCAGTGGCACTGTATCTCTCAGCGGTATATCCGCCATCTCTGCGTGGCACTTCTTCAACTGGGAAACGTGGAACACGTCGTGAACTCCCGACAATCCCTCAGGCAATTCCAACTTATAAGCAACTTCTTCCATGCGTTCCAAAACTTTGTATGGTCCTACAAAACGTGGCGCTCACTTTCCCTTAACTCCAAAGCGCTTAACTCGTCGAAGTGGAGATACTCGAAGATAAACTCGGTCTCCTACTTCGTAAACTGTCTCCTTGCGTTTATAATCTGCGTAGCTCTTCTGCCTGGACTGGGCTACCTTGAGCCTATCGCGAATCAATTTCACCTTCTGTTCAGACTCCTTAATCAAATCCGGTCCAAACAACTGGCGGTCTCCAACCTCATCCCAAGACAATGGGGTCCTGCACCTCCTTCCGTACAAGGCTTCGAAAGGGGCCATCTTCAAACTGGATTGATAACTATTGTTGTAAGAGAACTCTTCATATGGCAAATTATCGTCCCAACTAGATCCATAATCTAGCGTGCAAGCTCTTAGCATATCCTCCAAAATCTGATTGACTCTCTCGGTTTGTCCATCTGTCCGTGGATGAAAAGATATGCTGAACTCTAGCCTGGTACCCAAGGTTTCGTGCAACTGATTCTAGAACTTTGAGGTAAACTGGGTTCCTCTATCTAATACAATACTCCTTGGGACTCCATGCAGACATACGATCCTGGTCATGTATATCTTTGCCAACTTAGCACTGGTGTAAGTAGTCTTCACTGGAATGAAATGAGCTACCTTTGTCAAACGATCGACTACAACCCAAATCGAGTCATAGCCGGAACGTGTTCTGGGCAATCCTGTGATAAAATCCATGCCTAGATTATCCCACTTCCATTCGGGTATTGGCAATGGCTGTAGCAATCCTGCTGGCTTCTGATGCTCTGCCTTTACTCTCTAACATACATCACAAACTACTACATACTCAGCAATATCCTTCTTCATTCCAGTCCACCAGAAAGTATCCTTCAAATCCAAATACATCTTGGTATTTCCTGGGTGAATCGAATATGGTGAATCATGGGCCTCCTGCAGAATTAACTTCCTGATCTCCGGGTCGTTAGGCACAAAAACACGGTCTTCAAACCATAGGGTATCGTGCTCATCCTCACGAAATCCTTTAACTTTTCCTTTGCTCATCTTCTCCTTTATAGAGGCAACCTCCTTGTCGGTCTTCTGAGCTTCTCTGATCTTATCCATCAAAGTAGACTGAATCTCCAATGCTGCTACATAGCCTCTCGGAACTATCTCCAAACATAGCTCATGAAGGTCCTCGGCTAACTCCTTCGACAAATCTCCCGTCATTAGCGTGTTGACATGGCTTTTATGGCTCAGCGCATCGGCTACTACATTAGCCTTTCCGGGATGATAATGCAATCTCATACCGTAATCCTTGATGAGCTCCAACCATCTCCTTTGCCTGAGATTTAGTTCCTTCTGTGTGAAAAGATACTTCAAACTCGTGTGATCCGTGTACACTTCACAATGGTTTCCAATGAGGAAATGTCTCCAAGTTTCTAATGCATGCACTACGGCTACTAACTCAAATCATGTGTGGCATAATTCAACTCATGAGGCTTAAGCTGTCGTGAGGCATACGAAACAACTCTTCCCTCCTGCATAAGCACTGCTCCAAGTCCTCGACGTGAAGCGTCGCAATACACCTCATAATCCTTGTTCTGATCCGGCAAAATCAACACTGGTGATGTAACCAAACGTTTCTTCAACTCCTGGAAACTGGCCTCACATTCCTCAGTCCATATAAACTTGGTATCCTTCTTCAACAACTCCGTCATAGGCTTCGCAATCTTCGAGAAATTTTCAATGAATCTCCGGTAGTATCCTGCAAGTCCAAGAAAACTCCGGATTTCTCCAACTGTTGTTGGGGCTTCCCAATTTGTCACAGTGACAACCTTGGTGGGATATACTGCTATACCTTCTCCAGATATAATGTGTCCGAGGAATCCAACTTCCTTCAACCAAAACTCACATTTGCTAAACTTGGCATATAACTGATATTCTCTGAGCTTCTCAAGTACCAAACGCAAATGCTCGTTATGCTCCTCTTCATTCTTCTAGTAAACTAGAATATCATCAATGAACACTATGATGAACTTATCCAAAAACTCCATAAACACTTTGTTCATCATGTTCATAAAATAGGCAGGTGCGTTAGTCAGACCAAATGACATAACGGTGTACTCGTACAACCCATACCTGGTGGTAAAAGCCGTCTTAGGTATATCTTGTTCTCAAATATTCAAATGATGGTATCCTGATCGCAGATCGATCTTGGAAAATACCTTAGCTCCTTGCAATCGATCAAACAGATCATTGTTCATCGATAGTGGGTACTTGTTCTTGATTGTTACTTCATTCAATCCTCGATAATCAACAACGATCCTTAACGATCCATCATTTTTCTCCACTAGAAGTACTGGCGATCCCCAAGGCGAAGAGCTTGGGCGAATATAACCTTTATCCAGTAACTCTTTAATCTGCTTCTTTATCTCTTCCAAATCCTTTGTGTGCATCCTGTATGGTCTCTTAGATATTGGCCCTGTGCCTGGCAAAAGTTCAATCAAAAACTCAATATCTCTATTTGGTGGCATGCCTGGTAACTCTTCTGGAAATACGTCAGGGAAATCCTTCACCATTGGTACTTCCTCCTGCACAACTCCTGATAAGGAATTTACTTGAGTCCTCTTCGGCACATGCCGGGATACATACTTGATCCTTCTTCCTTCTGGGGTGGTAAGCAAAATTGACTTACTAGCGCATTCAATGTTCCCTTCATACTTCGATAACCAATCCATGCCTAATATCACATCCAATCCCTGGGATTCCAATCCTATTAGGTCCGAGGGAAATACATAGTTACCAATCCTTAATGGTAACTGATCACACCATAAACTAGCCATATATTCTGCTCCAGGCGAGGTTACTCACATGGGTGACCTAAGGGCTTGGGTTGGCAGTTTATACTTATCCACAAATCCCCTTGAGATGTATGAATGCGATGCACCAGTATCAAAAAGAACGAGTGCATTAAATGACTTAACCAAAAACTTACCTATTACTGCATCTGGCTGAGCTTCAACCTCCTCCACGTTAACGTGGTTCACCTGTCCCTTATTGAAAGGGTTCGGCTTCTTCCCAGAGCTTCCATTGCCACTTCCATTCTGGGCTTTAGGACATTCATTGGCATAATGTCCGGTCTTCTGACACTTAAAGCAAGTGACTTGGCTCAGGTCTCTCTTAGCTGGGGTTGACGGGTTGGTACGGTTCTGGCCGTTGCTTCCTCCATTCCCGTTACCATTCTTGGGGCCATTATGATTGTGCGAGCTTCCTCCCCCATGGGTATGCTGAAAAGGTCCTCCCGGTTTAGGGGTAAAAGGCGGCTTCTGCCGAGCTCCAGAATTGTACTTCCCTTGTCCATACTTCCTCTTGCGGTTCTCAATCTGCTGTTGCTTCCCTTCAATCATAAGAGCACGATCTACCAACTCCTGGTAGTTGTTGAAACTTGCTACCATCAACTGCATGCTCAACTCGTCATTCAGTCCTTCCAGAAACTTCTCTTGCTTAGCTGCATCCATAGCAACGTCATCTGGGGCATAACGTGCTACCTTACTAAAGTCATCCACATACTGGCCAATTGTCCATCCTCCTTGGCGCAAGTTGCGAAACTCATGCTTCTTCATGGCCATGGCTCCTGCTGAAACATGGGCAGTAGGAAAGCCTGCTGAAACTAATGCCATGTGACAGTGTCGATAGGGTAAGTGGTTGTGAAATTCTCCCACCATGATGCTGCGGGTCCTTCAAGCTGATGTGTGGCAAATTTCACCTTTTCCGCATCTGTGCATCCTGCCGTGGTCAACTCCCTTGTTGTCTTGCGGAGCCAATCATCTACAATAATCGGCTTGGTGCTACTGGAGAACACCGGCGGATTCAGCCTAAGAAAACGGGTTAAGTGATCAATAGGTGGTGGCGGTGGTGGGTGGTTGTTGTTGTTGTTCCCCTGATTCTGATTCTGGACTAGCAACTGCATCAACGTATTCTGCTGCTGGATCAACTGAGTGAGCTCCGGTGGGAAGGTAAATCCGGGGTCACGTTTGGAGGCATCTGATGGGTTTAGAAAAGATGAGATTTAAGAATAGAGAGGGGTCTAGAGAGAAAGCACTACCCATATGCACATAAGGCAAAAGCAAACAAATCACTTCATTCAATCAAACAAGGGCATACAATCGGTCTAACTATCATAAAAGTGCTCGGACTACTCTATTTACATGGTGGAATACTACTACTGATGGGGTGGTCTACTAGAAATATTCTTCGGTTGCAGACTCCATGATATCTGCTCCAGCTTCATCAACATAGTCATCATCACTATTATTTGGGTCCGATCGGTGTCGTCGATGATGATGTAGTCTTCTGGGCGAATCTCCTTGGGTTCTTCGTCTTCTTCTACTGGTGTAGGGTCTCCCATAAATATTCCGTTCTTCTTGATCAGGTCGTCATTATTCTCCACTAGTACTTCGATTTCCTCCATATAATATTCACATGTAGCCTTGAGTTCTTCTTCCAGCTCCGTGATTCTTGTCCTCGCCTTCTTCAGATCTATCATGTCTACGCACATCTGGTTCTCCTGACGTCGAATGTGCTGGTTTAACTCCTGGATAAAAGCTGCGATTGACCTATCCTTCTTGGTGCTGATCATCTCCTAGTGCTCATCTCAGCGCCCGCAAATCTGATAGATAGTATCCTTAATATCATTGCGGTAAACTTCTCCAATACGTCCCATGGCGATGTGAGCTGCCATGCTCTTTCCTAGACTCCAGGTTGGTGCATCAAAGGAAAACTATATGGGCTCAGTGACGGGCATGAACGTCCTTCCTGGAACTTGAATCATCCAGCGCTCCTCTTCAGGTAAAGTGGCGTTGTAGGTTCCAGTGAAGCTTGGTACTCCGATGTTTAGATATCTAGTGACTTCCTTCAAGTGACGTCCAAAGGGTGTATCTTTATCCGGTTGTGTAAACTAGTTCCTTGCATCCGCCATCCTAAAAGAGTAGAAAAGATGAGGAGTCAGAAATGAGAAGAGTGAGTAGTGACCTAGGGCTTTAGCTTAGTGGTCGTGTCCTACAGTCAGCGTGTGCTCTGATACCATCTTGTAGCGACCAGACCTCAAACGGTCTGATCTCTGTGCTTCAGTGTCATCCCTGGATCAGTAATGCTAACACGCACAATACTTGAAGGATTTATAACAGAGTAGCAATCACACACTTATTACATTGAATGTCTCAAAAGAGAACTTATTACAATAAATATGGCTTAAGGCCATCTAATAACGATAACAGCCGAAGGCTTGGAAGATAAGTGAGTTCATCAACTCCAACGGCATCACTGAGTATAGAGCCACGACCTAAAGGCACCTTACTCGTCGTCTGAAAAGTCTGCAACATGAACGTTGCAGCCCGAAAACGGGTCAGCACATGGAATATGCTGGCAATGTAACACATAGAGAGTAATGGAAGAATAAAGCTATACTACATGCATATTTGGCTGGTGGAAAGCTCTATGGTTACAGTTTTGCGTAAAGCCAATTTTTCCCTACTACAAAGGAATATATTTTATTTAACTATCATGGTAGTTGTTAAACATTGAGAGTGTAGACACCCTCTCAATCCCAATTAAGCATCATCATTAAAACCCAACAATATTAATTAGAGTAGCATGATGAGATTCACATGATAATCCAAGTACTAGATACTCAAGGTGTCCATAACCGGGGACACGGCTAACCATGATTAGTTTATACACTCTGCAGAGGTTTGCACACTTTTCCCCACAAGACTCGATCTCCTCCGTTGGGATTTCTTGCACTACATGATGTTTGAGAAACGGATGACCGAGACATAGTCTTTCAGAAGCGCTAGCACCTTACGATCGGGTAGACCGTACCAACCTACATCCCCTACATCTGCTAGTCAACCACTGCAAGAGTTCTCATGATTTAGTCAACTATGCTAGAGCCCATAGTAGCTTGTGGCTGCACACGGAAGTTTCTAGTATGAATAATCTCATGATCCCTTTGAGCCTGGGTGGCGGTGCATAAAGAAAATAGGCAATCGCTGGAATACCAAGGTCCCTCAGTCCACCCAGATGTGTATTCAAGTTGCCACCTTAAACAAACCATTAATTTATCAATCTCACATCTGTCATGGATACACTCACCCAATCCACGTCTACTAGCATAGCATGGCGATATAAGCAAACATGGAAGTAACTCCCAAAGGTTTGATAATAAAACATGTAATATGTACTACCTCATCTACTTCCCAAAACCCACAATTTATTTAGATCCTAATCATGCAATGTTTGAGGATTGATCTAATGCAATAAAACTGGGTAGTAAAGAGGTATGATCAAAGTGTTACTTGCCTTGCTGATGATCCGTGAAACCTAGAGATTCAAAGTAGCAAGCGGCGCACTCCAGGTACTCTATCGCAAACAAAGAAGCATACAATAAGTACTCATCTAATGCACGGGTAAAACTCAAATACGAGAACTAACCATAAAGTTCAACTTAAGAACTCCGGTTTGCGAAAAGAATCAAATCGAACGAAGCAACGAAAGAAACAAGCTTTGTTTACTAATCTGGATCTAGGTCAAATTTTGCATAAGCAAAAACTTGTTTGAGTTGGTTAAACGGAAAGAGGGTTTCGAGACGAAACTCCAGGCGCTTGAATCGCCTGATTCCGATAAACGAGCGAAAAGTTATACTAGAACGAAAATCGGATCAGAAATCGCGATCTGAAATAATCGCGGAAAATCCGAGAAAAAGAAAAATGACGAACAGATTAACGAACGAGCGTTCATTTTCTGGAACTAAACAGTGAACGCGTTCGTTAAAACGAACAAACTAGTGAACGCTCGCTAAATAAACTAAACCGGAAAAAAAACCGATCTAAATAAAAAACGAATCTAAAAAAAACAGAACGAAAACGAACGGAAAACCGAACGGTTTTCTAGGGAAAAACCGGCGGCGGCGGTGGTCAACCTCGGTGGCGGCGGCGGGGTCAGCGGGCGGGGCAGCTCCGAGCGGCGGCGGCGTCGGGCGGCGGCGGAGGCGGGCTAGGGTTAGGGTTCCGGCGCGGCGCAGCTTGGGGCTTAACGGGCTCGGGGCGGCGCCTTATAAAGGCCAGCCCGAAGAGTCCTGGCCGAAACTGGCACAAAGTCGGTTGCGCGTTCTTTTTTAATAATTACGCACAGAAAAACAAATAAAAGAAATACTAAACGGACTCCAAAAATCCCGAAATAAATTTTCCCTGACTTCTAAAATCAAGCCGAACAGAATGAACATTTATTTGCGGCCTAGATGCAATTTTGAAAATGCTCATTTTTCCTAAATTCAAATAAAATAGAAATAAATCCAAAATAAAATCTTATTTGATTTTTTATTAAATCCTCAATGTTTCTTTATTTTGGGAAAGTCATTTTATTCCCTCTCTCATATTTTTATAATAGAAATAATTGAAGATAAAATAAATAAAATCAAATGATCCTACTTTCAAAATTTGAGAAAACTCAAATGTGAAAATAACGAAATCCCCAACTCTCTCCGAGGGTCCTTGAGTTGCGTAGAATTTCTAGGATCAAACCAAGAGCAAATAAAATATGATATGCAGTGATGATCTAATGTATAACATTCCAAACTGAAAATTTGGGATGTTACACTGTCTTTGCTAGCCAAAAATTCTGCACCAAGTAGAGATACTACTTGTGCGTCCAAATACCCTTAAACTCAAATCTTATTTTCAAGATT
The DNA here is from genome assembly GCF_056163025.1 of Triticum urartu. Taxonomy (NCBI): domain Eukaryota; kingdom Viridiplantae; phylum Streptophyta; class Magnoliopsida; order Poales; family Poaceae; genus Triticum; species Triticum urartu. Next base: position 270,390,471 of record NC_141873.1, read on the forward strand.
CCACCATATCTACCTAAGGATTGAGCAAGATCCTTCAAGTAAGTTGTCAACGGTGCAATAAGGCAATAAAAATTGCATCTAAAAGTGTTAGATCATTTAGTGTAAGAGAAAATTGAGCGTTGTACGAACTTGTGATGGCAAAGAATAAAATCGACAGACTGCATAATAAAGGTTGCTATCATAAGGGGCAATATAACGTGACGTTCTTTTGCACTAAGGGGTTGATCATACAAACAAATAAGCGCATGGCAACCTCTACTTCCTGCGAAGGACCTATCTTTAACTTTTCAATATTTACTTTTATGCAAAGAGTCAAAGTTTTTCTCTGTATTCCTTTTTATTTTTCTCTTTTGGCAAGCCGCAAGCATCATGTGGTGAGGAAAGATCTAGACACATATATCTAGTTGGATATGGGTAGCATGAGTTATTATTGTTGACATCACCCTTGAGGTGAATACGTTGGGAGGCGAAATTATAAGCCCCTATCTTTCTATGTGTCCGGTTGAAACGTTTTGCTCACGTGTATGCGGTGACTATTAGCAATTATAGAAGACTATATGATGGTTGAGTATGTGGAGCTCTTACTTAAACTCTGTTGAATAAGTTGAATTACAATGTTGGGTAACGTAGTAATTTCAAAAAAATTCCTACGCGCACGCAAGATCATGGTGATTGAAAGTGCAACTATCCCCGGGTGGTTTTGGTAATTCCTAACAACATATAGCTCATTGAGCTAACATTATTCCAAGATTAATATTTCAAGAAAAGCTCAATGAATGGCATGGCATGGATGAGGAAAGTGGATCCCTCAAAATTCTAAGGACAAAAAGTTTGGCTCAAGCTTCAAGATCAAGACTCTACATTTTATATTTTAGTGATCCAAGATCACATTGAGTCTATAGGAAAAGCCAATACTATCAAGGAGGGATGAGGTGTTGCTTAATGGCTTGCTTGCTCAAAGTGCTTAGTGATATGCTCCAAAACCCTCAACTACCTTCCCACATCCACATATGACCTAAACCAAAAGTCAAACTCGGCCCCACCAATTCTTTCTATCCGGCGCCACTGAGTTTCGAATGTCATAGCCACTGCCACAAACCCTAGCAAATCGGTCTCACCGATAGGGATCTCGGTCTCAACAAGATGGGATTGTAATCTCTCTGTTTCCCTTCATAACGTTTCGGTCTTACCGAGATGAGCGATCGGTCCCACCGAGATTGCAATGTAAACTCTCTGTTTCCCTTCTGTAACATTTCGGTCTCACCGAGATGAGCGAATCGGTCCCATCGAGTTTACCTGACCAACTCTCTGGTTAGCTTATTACCAAAATCGATCCCGCCGAGTTTGTGTAATCGGTCACACCGAGATTATGTTATACCCTAACCCTAACCATATCGGTCCTACCGAGTTGCATCTCAGTCCCACCAAAAATCCTAACTGTCACTAGGTTTGCTGAATCGGTCCGACCGAGTTTAACCATTCGGTCCCACCGAGTTTGGAAAATTGTGTGTAACGGTTAGATTCTGTGTGGAGGCTATATATACCCCTCCACCCACTCTTCATTCGTGGAGAGAGCCATTAGAACATACCTACACTTCCAATACACATTTTCTGAGAGAGAACCACCTACACTTGTGTTGAGGTCAAGATATTCCAATCCAACCATATGAATCTGGATCTCTATCCTTCCCCAAGTTGCTTTCCACTCAAATCTTCTTTCCACCAAATCCAAATCCTATGAGAGAGAGTTGAGTGTTGGGGAGACTATCATTTGAAGCACAAGAGCAAGGAGTTCATCATCAACACACCATTTGTTACTTCTTGGAGAGTGGTGTCTCCTAGATTGGCTAGGTGTCACTTGGGAGCCTCCGACAATATTGTGGAGTTGAACCAAGGAGTTTGTAAGGGTAAGGAGATCGCCTACTTCATGAAGATATACCGCTAGTGAGGCAAGTCCTTCGTGGGCGACGGCCATGATGGAATAGACAAGGTTGCTTCTTTGTGGACCCTTCGTGGGTGGAGCCCTCCATGGACTTGTGCAACCATTACCCTCCATGGGTTGAAGTCTCTATCAACGTGGATGTACGATAGCACCACCTATCGGAACCACGACAAAAACATCCGTGTCTCCAATTGCGTTTGAATCCTCCAAGCCCTTCCCTTTACATTCTTGCAAGTTGCATGCTTTACTTTCCGCTGCTAATATACTCTTTTGAATGCTTGCTTGAATTGTGTGGAGATTGCTTGACTTGTGCTAAGATAGCTAAAATCTGCCAAGAACTAAAATTGGGAAAAGGCTAGATTTTTATTTGGTCAAGTAGTCTAATCACCCCCCGTCTAGACATACTTTCGATCCTACAAGTGGTATCAGAGCTTTGGTCTCCATTTGCTTTGATTTCCATAGCTTTTGGTGGTCATAGCCTTGGTTTCACAACCTAGGAGAGTATGGCGTCTAGCGAGGGAAATTATCACCATAGAGGTCCTTACTTTGATGGTACTAATTTTGCTAGTTGGAAGCATAAGATGAAAATGCATATTCTTGGACATAACCCTGCCGTTTGGGCTATTGTGTGTGTTGGCTTGCAAGGTGAATTCTTTGATGGGAGAGAACCGAATCGTGAAGCTACCACGGATGAGTTGAAGATGCTACAATACAATGCTCAAGCTTTTGATATCCTCTTCAACGGATTGTGCCCCGAAAAATTCAACAAAATCAGCCGTTTTGAGAATGCAAAGGAAATTTGGGATACTTTGATTGACATGCATGAAGGTACCGACTCCGTCAAGGAATCCAAGTTGGATGTGCTTCAAAGTCAACTTGACAAGTTCAAAATGAAGGATGGTGAAGGTGTCGGTAAAATGTACTCTAGGCTTGCTCTTATCACAAATGAGATTGCCGGCTTAGGGAGTGAAGAGATGACCGATAGATTCATCATCAAGAAGATCCTAAGAGCCTTGGATGGAAAATATGATACCGTGTGCACATTGATCCAAATGATGCCCAATTACAAAGATCTCAAGCCAACGGAAGTCATCCGAAGAATTGTTGCTCATGAGATGTCACTCAAGGATAAAGAGGAACTTCACAACAAATCAAGTGGTGCTTACAAAGCCTCATGTGAAGCCCCCACATCATCGAGTGAGAAACAAACCTTCAATGAAGAATTTAGCTTAATGGTGAAGAACTTCAACAAGTTCTACAAGAGTAGAAGAAAAGAGAGAAGCTCCAAGTCAAGGTCCTACAATGACAAAAGATCTTCTAGTCGGGAGCGAAACTGCTACAATTGTGGAAGGCCCGGACACTATTCCAATGAGTGTACGGCCCCCTACAAGAGAAGAGAAGATTCTCCCAAAAGAAGAAGTAGAAGAGAAGAATCACCATCTAGAGAAAGAAGGAGTAGAGATGATCATTATGAACGAAGACCCTCATGGAGAAGCAAGGATTCGGAAAGAAAGGACAAGTCATCAAGGAGCTACACAAAACGAAGACATCAAGCTCATGTTGGTGAATGGGTATCCGGCTCCGACTCCGACAACCACTCCGAGAGAAGCTATCACTCTGACTCCGAATATACTCAAGATGAAGGTGTTGCCGGTCTAGCACTTGTGACAACCAACTCCTACGACATATTTGACTCACCAAATGAAGGAGTTGGAACATGCTTCATGGCTAAAGGCCCAAAGGTATCACACCCCGAGTATGTTGATTTCAATAGTGATGAAGATGACTTGTTAGGTGATGATGATTTACTTGTTGACAACTCTAGTGATGAATACTATGATGAAACATCAATTAATCATGCTAATCAAGATAAAACGAATGACAATGATAAGGAGAAGATTGAGTCTCTAACTAAAGAACTAAACACTCTTAAGTTAGCTCATGAAACTATCTTAGGAGATCATCATGAAGTTTTAAGGACTCATGAGAAATTGCGCTTTGAAAAGCTCAACCTTGAGCAAGAGCATGAGTTCTTAAAAGCAATCAATGATGATCTTCGCAAGAAAAGTTCTTCTTACGTTGCCAAGCATTTACTCTTATCCACTTACATGCCTCAAGTCAAGTCTAGTAACAAGAACAAGAAAGATACTTCCTCTAGTAGTAACAATAATCATGCTAAATCCAATATTGTTGCTTCTAGTAGTTCTCTTGATTCCACTAATGATTCTCTTAGCCAAGTTACACTTGAGCAAGAAAATAGCTTATTGAAGGGAATTATAGAGAAAGGTGTTTACAAGAGCCTTGCCGGAAGTAAGCAATTCGAGGAAATTGTACGCAAGCAAGGAAGGCACCAGAAGAATCAAGGTGTTGGTTTTGAACGAAAGTTCAATGCCAATGGAGTTGAGTGGGAAGAAGATCAATACCCCAAGACAAAGTTTGTTCCTCAACAAGAGGAGTATGATCCTACTTCTCTCAAAGGGACACAAGCTCAAGATGATCTTCCAGCACAAGACCACAAGCAAAAAGGCAAGGACAAGCTTCAAGAGGAAATTGATGCATTTGAAGAAGCTCCTAAGGCCTTGGTCAAGTGGGTTCCCAAGACTACTTCAAGTTCCACTTCATCAAGTACAACTACAACACCGAGGATTCCCATCAAGATGGTGTGGATCCCGAAGAAGAAGAACTAGAGAGTTCTTGAGGGTGACTCCGCCAACATACTTCACTCTTATCATCTTGGCAAGAACAAGTGCAATCAACTTCCATTTCTTGCACTAGTTCAAGGAGTCACAAACCCTCTTATTGGTAAGACAAGGGACAAGGTAACCTAAAAGCTTTCATAGACATCATCTTGTGTGTGCATCACTCTATGTCTATGGATATCCTTGTTTGTTCCTTGTGGGACTAACCCGTGTAGGTATTGAAAGTGCAACTCACTCCAATGGATAGCTCCAAATGATCTACATCAACATTGAGCATCCACATCTTCAACATCTACATGAAGTCATCATCGACAAAACCCAAGGTTAGTTCATCCCTCTTAGGGGGGATCTCACATCTAGGGGGAGCTTTACTCTAAGAATTGAGCTAAAGCAACTCTAATGGTGTGAACACAAAAATGCTTTATGTAAAAGTGGTAACCCCACTTGTGCTTAAACGATGAGTATGACCTATGATCATATGTTCTCATTTGACTCCTAAGTCAATATACTCATATATAGATGACCTAGTCATCGCAAATTGTTTGATAGATGTTAGAATTGGTTGTGCATGCTTTGCCACATATTTCAATTGTCATTTTATTGTGTGAGCATGTTGATTGCATATTTTACTCATTCGAGGACATCCACTTGTTGTTTTGATTGATTGGTTTTCTTTTGCCAAGTGGATGGACAAGAATGCCTAAGAACCCTCTCTAACTATCTATGCTTTTCTTGTCTCAAACTCTATTCATGCTACATCACAAAATTTGATCAAGTCAGATTCGAACCACTCTGTGTGAGGAGCACTCGGAGTCCCCGATTCGTCATAGACTTAAACTTCCAAAACTTCTTTGTGTGTTTTGGTCTGACCGATTCATCCATTTCGGTCATACCGAGATCACTAAGTCGATCTAGGTTTTCAATCTCGGTGCAACCGATTTGAACTTTTCGGTCACACCAAGTTGCTGTAACTGTCAACAGTTATGCATCTCGGTGCCACCGAGTTGTTCCACTCGGTCACATCGACAGGGTCTGGCTATATATACTCACGGGCAAAATTTTGGAAATTTCTCCGAAACCCCTTCGCCCGCGCATAGCTCGCTCTGCCTCCAGGGTCTCCGGATCGTCTTCCTCGTCGCCAGCCGCCTCCTGTCGCTGGTCTCCGCCGCCGTCAACGGAATTCTTCCCCGTCGTTGCCGCCGTAGCGAGTTCATCGCCGAACTAGGGTATGGACTCGATCACAGTGCTATCCCCGTCCGATTCCTAGCACATTGTGTTCATTATGATTCTTACCATGATTGAAACGCTTCTATCCAGTCAAAACACTCCGTAGATTAGAGTTGAATCAAAAATTTAGGGTTAGGTTTCCGCCGAAACCATTTCGGACCCACCGGGTTAAAGAACTCGGTTCCACCGATTCGGCCAAGGCCATTGCACATGTGGTTCTCAGTCTGACCGAGAATTGCAAATCGGTGTGACCGAGTTCAGGACTTTGTGAAACCCTAGCAGTCTCGGTGCCACCAAACTGTGACTCGGTCTGACCGAGTCCACTAGTTTAGGTCCCAACAGCTACTTCAGTATCACCGAGTTTGCAAATCGGTTGATCTGAAATGCTTTCTGTGGAAAACTAAAACTAAGATTTTGACTCATTCTTTTGCAAAAACCTCTGCATTTTGTGATGCTCATCCACTCTATCTCATCTACAATCCATTCACAGGGTTTGCAGTTAGTGTTTGCAACATGTCTGACCAGAGTGACAGCCAGAACAAGTCAGAGGAGCAGGTTCACCTGAGTGAGGGAACTAGTCCCTCTAGCAGTTCAGATGATGGTAGCAGGAGCACCGCAAGCAATTTGCCAAAGGCTGCCACTAGAGCAAGCAAGAAGAAAACTTCAGAGTCTGAGGATGAAGACTATATGGCCACTGAGGATGAGGCCACATCAAAGAAGAAAGTGGTTAAGAAGGAGTACATCTCAGCTACAGTTAAGCCAGGGATGAAGATCAAAAGGCCAGCAGGAAGACAACCAATGGCTAAGGCCAGAGCATCCTCTCAAGCATCTTTGGAATCTCAACCCAAAGAGCCTGCTGCAGAAGGAAAGAAAAGGAAGGAAAGGGTCAAGAAGACCATGGCCAGAGTAATTGGAAAGGCTTCCATGATGGAAGAAGAAGAGGAAGAAGAGGTTGCTGCACCAGCACCCAAGGCACAGAAGCTTATGGGTGATGCTATCAGGACAGGGACTGCATCATCAAAGCCCAAAGAAGCACCCAAAGCTGCCTCCAAGCCGAAGACTGCACCAAAGAGAAATACCAGAAACATACCAGCTACTGAGAAGAACAAGGCCCCAGTGCCTGAGACTGTTGCTGAAGAAGAAGATGAAGAGCATGTTCTGAGAAAATTGAAGCCAAAAATTCCAGACCACAATGATGCTCATCCTGTGGCTGAGAACATGAAGATCAGGAGAGACTTAGGACTGAGGAAATGGAGAGAGACAGATCCATATGCTACAAGAAGAAGGACTGCTGTTGATTACAGGTTCCACACAAAGGAACATCAGGATTTCTATGAGACAATTTTGTTGGACAAGAAACCTATAGTGTGTGATATGAGGTGGGTCAACTGGACCTACATGAAGGAAAATGAGGAACACTATCCTGGTGTGTTTGACAGCTTCAGTGCTTGTGGAGTTGCATACTTTGTTGGGCAGAAGCTCACAAAGTCGAATGAGGAGCTCATAATGCAATTCTACTCCACAGCACACTTCTATCCAGATGGCAGGATAGTATGGATGTCTGAAGGTACGAGATACCAATCAACTATTGAGGAATGGGCCAATCTGATCAATGCCCCAAAGGAAAGTGAAGATGACTTGGATGTTTATGCCAAGAAAAAGATGGATCACAATTCTATGTCACAGATGTACAAGGAGATTCTTGAAGATGCTCTTGTGACTTTCAAATTTGGGTCAGTCCATTTTCTTCTGTCAGGACTGCCAACGATCAACTGGATCCTAAGGCACACTCTTTTGCCCAAGTCAGGTGACCACAACATGATCAGAGGGCATGCAATTAACTTGCTACATATATTTGATGTGCCACAGAAGTTCAAGGTCATGAGCCTTATAGTTGAGACTATCAAGAGGACAACAGCTGACCAGAAAAGAAGTTGTGGATATGCCCCACAGATCCAGGAGTTGATAAACTCAAAGATGGGCACAGGCACACACTTGTTGGATAAGGAACACTTGCCTATCTATCCTGACTTCGAGGACAACCAAGTTGTGATGAATGAAGATGAACCCTCCTCAGTGCAAGCACAAGAAAAGAAGGAGAAGGCAAAGATGGAGAAGGATGCCAAGATGCCAACTCAAGATGAGGCATCTGAGTACTTTTTGAAAAGCAAGCAGGACCATCTTGGTTACTTGATAGCATCATCTCTGAGGATTGAGAAGGGGTTGGCCACCCTAACTCAAAACTAGGAGAGCCTGGAAAGAATCGTGGAACAAAAATTCTATGATTTAGCTGTCAAAGTAACTGAGATTCAGTCTGTTGTGGAGCAGCTATAGGATGACATGCAGGAGAGGAAGGGCAAGACAACCACTGATGCATTTGCCAGAGTGCCTCGAGCTCAGAGATCTGCTGCAGTGCCTGTACCAGACACTAGAGTCACTTCATCCGCACCAGCTACAGCTCCAGCGCAACCAGCTCCAGCACCTACCCCAGCAGCTCCATCTACTTCAACTGAAGCCTTCGTCCTTGGAGTTCTTCGGACACCACCACCTGAAGACCAAGCCTGAGAGACGTTCTAGTGCTATGCATTTTCTATGAACTTTTTGGTAACTTGTTGCCAAAGGGGGAGAAAAATGTATAGATCATAGGCTTCGAGAGAGAGAGAGAGTTTGCTTTTGTTAATGTATAGATCATAGGCTTCGAGAGAGAGAGAGAGTTTGATTTTGTTCTCTCTTGTCTTCTTGGTTGAACTTTGTTTGTCTTTTGATTGCTTGAGATACTATGCTATTATCTGTGAGACATTGATGATCATGTGGTTGATCATAAGCCACACTTATGCTTGTTAGATGATATTATCTTACTTATCCTTATATGATCATTCACTTTGCTTGGTGATGAGTGCATGTATTTAATTCTTATCATTTTGAGCGCTCCACCAAGATGTATGTGACATGGAAGAGTAACCCATGATCTTAACTCATTGTGCATTTGCAGTCCAAAGCAAATCTTAAGATATGCACAAATTTAGGGGGACCTCTTGCTTTTCACATACTTCTCAAAGCGACAATATCTTTCACTGTTATTATCATTTGTCGAAGCTTTGATCTATATGTTGTCATCAATTACCAAAAAGGGGGAGATTGAAAGTGCAACTATCCCCAGGTGGTTTTGGTAATTCCTAACAACATATAGCTCATTGAGCTAACATTATTCCAAGATTAACATTTCAGGAAAAGCTCAATGAATGGCATGGCATGGATGAGGAAAGTGGATCCCTCAAAATTCTAAGGAAAAAAAGTTTGGCTCAAGCTTCAAGATCAAGACTCTACATTTTATATTTTAGTGATCCAAGATCACATTGAGTCTATAGGAAAAGCCAATACTATCAAGGAGGGATGAGGTGTTGCTTAATGGCTTGCTTGCTCAAAGTGCTTAGTGATATGCTCCAAAACCATCAACTACCTTCCCACATCCACATATGACCTAAACCAAAAGTCAAACTCGGCCCCACCGATTCTTTCTATCCAGCGCCACCAAGTTTCAAATGTCATAGCCACTGCCACAAACCCTAGCAAATCGGTCTCACCGATAGGGATCTCGGTCTCACCGAGATGGGATTGTAATCTCTCTATTTCCCTTCGTAACGTTTTGGTCTAACCGAGATGAGCGATCGGTCCCACCGAGATTGCAATGTAAACTCTCTGTTTCCCTTTTGTAACATTTCGGTCTCACCGAGATGAGCGAATCGGTCCCACCGAGTTTGCGTAATCGGTCACACCGAGATTACGTTATGCCCTAACCCTAACCATATCGGTCCTACCGAGTTGCATCTCAGTCCCACCGAAAATCCTAACGGTCACTAGGTTTGCTGAATCGGTCCGACCGAGTTTAACCATTCGGTCCCACCGAGTTTGGCAAATTGTGCGTAACAGTTAGATTCTGTGTGGATGCTATATATACCCCTCCACCCACTCTTCATTCATGGAGAGAGCCATCAGAACATACCTACACTTCCAATACACATTTTCTGCGAGAGAACCACCTACACTTGTGTTGAGGTCAAGATATTCCATTCCAACCATATGAATCTTGATCTCTAGCCTTCCCCAAGTTGCTTTCCACTCAAATCTTCTTTCCACAAAATCCAAATCCTGTGAAAGAGAGTTGAGTGTTGGGGAGACTATCATTTGAAGCACAAGAGCAAGGATGTCATCATCAACACACCATTTGTTACTTCTTAGAGAGTGGTGTCTCCTAGATTGGCTAGGTGTCACCTGGGAGCCTCCGACAAGATTGTGGAGTTGAAACAAGGAGTTTGTAAGGGCAAGGAGATCGCCTACTTCGTGAAGATCTACCGCTAGTGAGGCAAGTCCTTCATGGGCGACGGCCATGATGGAATAGACAAGGTTGCTTCTTCGTGGACCCTTCGTGGGTGGAGCCCTCCGTGGACTCGCGCAACCGTTACCCTTTCGTGGGTTGAAGTCCCCATCAATGTGGATGTACGATAGCACCACCTATCGGAACCACGACAAAAACATCTGTGTCTCCAATTACGTTTGAATCCTCCAAACACTTCCCTTTACATTCTTGCAAGTTGCATGCTTTACTTTCCGCTGCTCATGTACTCTTTTGCATGCTTGCTTGAATTGTGTGGAGATTGCTTGACTTGTGCTAAGATAGCTAAAATCTGCCAAGAACTAAAATTGGGAAAAGGCTAGATTTTTATTTGGTCAAGTAGTCTAATCACCCCCTCTAGACATACTTTTGATCCTACATTGATGCATAGCAACGAGAGGGGAGATAATCATTTACGTACCCTCGTAGACCGTAAGCGGAATCGTTAGGACGACGCGGTTGATGTAGTCGTACGTCTTCATGATCGACCGATCCCTAGTACCGAACGTACGACACCTCCGTGATCTGCACACGTTCAGCTCGGTGACGTCCCGTGAACTCACGATCCAGTAGATCTTTGAGGGAGGGTTTCGTCAGCACGACGGCGTGATGACAGTGATGATGATGCTACCGGAACAGGGCTTCACCTAAGCACCGCTACGATATAACCGAGGTGGATTATGGTGGAGGGGGCACCGCACACGGCTAAAAGATCAACTGATCAACTTGTGTGTCCATGGGGTGCTCCCCTCCCCCGTATATAACGGAGTGGAGGAGGGGGAGGGCGGGCCCTCTCTATGGCGCGCCCTGGGGAGTCCTACTCCCTCCGGGAGTAGGATTCCCCCCTTTCCTAGTAGAAGTAGGAGCCCTTCCAAGTAGGAGTAGGAGAGGAAGGAAGGAGGAGAGAGGGAGGAAGGAAAGGGGGGCCGGCCCCCTCCCAATTAGGAATGAGCTTGGGGGGCGCCTCCCTCTTTTCCCTTCCCTCTCCTCTATTCCACTAAGGCCCAATAAGGCCCATATACTCCCCGGGGGGTTCTAGTAACCTCCCGGTACTCCGGAAAAATTCCCGAACCACTCAGAACCATTCTGATGTCCAAATATAGTCTTCCAATATATTGATCTTTACGTCTCGAACATTTCGAGACTCCTCGTCATGTCCGTGATCAAATCCGGGACTCTGAACTACCTTTGGTACATCAAAACACATAAACTCGTAATACCGATCGTCACCGAACGTTAAGCATGCGGACCCTACGGGTTCGAGAACTATGTAGACATGACCGAGACTCATCTCCGTTCAATAACCAATAAAGGAACCTGGATGCTCATATTGGTTCCTACATATTCTATGAAGATCTTTATCGGTCAAACCGCATAACGGTATATGTTGTTCCCTTTATCATCGGTATGTTACTTGCCCGAGATTCGATCGTTGGTATCTCAATACCTAGTTCAATCTCGTTACCTACAAGTCTCTTTACTCGTTCTGTAATGAATCACCCCGCAACTAACTCACTAGTCACATTGCTTGCAAGGCTTATAGTGATGAGCATTACCGAGAGGGCCCAGAGATACCTCTCCGACAATCAGAGTGACAAATCCTAGTCTCGATCTATGCCAACTCAACAAGTACCATCGGAGACACCTGTAGAGCACCTTTGTAATCACCCAATTATGTTGTGACGTTTGGTAGCACACAAAGTGTTCCTCCGGTATTCGGGAGTTTCATAATCTCATAGTCAGAGGAACATGTATAAGTCATGAAGAAAGCAGTAGCAACAAACTAAATGATCATCGTGCTAAGCTAACGGAATGGGTCAAGTCAATCACATCATTCTCTAATGATGTGATCCCGTTAATCAAATGACAACTCATGTCAATGGCTAGGAAACTTAACCATCTTTGATTCAACGAGCTAGTCAAGTAGAGGCATACTAGTGACACTCTGTTTGTCTATGTATTCACACATGTACTAAGTTTCCGGTTAATACAATTCTAGCATGAATAATAAACATTTATCATGATATAAGGAAATAAATAATAACTTTATTATTGCCTCTAGGGCATATTTCCTTCAGTCTCCCACTTGCACTACAGTCAATAATCTAGTTTACATATTTATGTGATTAGTTCACATCTCCATGTGACCAATACCCAAAGGGTTTACTAGAGTCAATAATCTAGTTCACATCGCTATGTGATTAACACCCAAAGAGTGATCATGTTTTGCTTGTGAGAGAAGTTTAGTCTACGGGTCTGCAACATACAGATCCGTATGTATTTTGCAAATTTCTATGTCTACAATGCTCTACACGGAGCTACTCTAGCTAATTGCTCCCACTTTCAATATGTATCCAGATCGAGACTTAGAGTCTTCTAGATCGATGTAAAAATCTTGCATCGACGTAAATCTTTACGATGAACTCTTTTATCACCTCCATAACCGAGAAATATTTCCTTAGTCCTCTAAGGATAATTTTGACCGCTGTCCAGTGATCTACTCCTAGATCACTATTGTACTCCTTTGCCAGAATCATGCTAAGGTATACAATATGACTAGTACACAGCATAGCATACTTTATAGAACCTATGACTGAGGCATAGGGAATGACTTTTCATTCTCTTCCTATTTTCTGCCGTGGTCAGGTTTTGAGTCTTTACTCAACTTCACACCTTGCAACACACGCAAGAACTCCTTCTTTGACTGTTCCATTTTGAACTACTTCAAAATCTTGTCAAGGTATGTACTTGATACATCTCCAACGTATCTATGATTTTTGATTGGGCTTTATTATACACTTTTATATTATTTTTGGGACTAACCTATTAACCGGAGGCCCAGCCCAAATTGTTGTTTTCTTGCCTATTCAGTGTTTCGAAGAAAAGGAATATCAAGCGGAGTGCAAACGGAATGAAACCTTCGGGAGAGTTATTTTTGGAACGGAAGCAATCCAGGAGACTTGGAGTAGACGTCAGGGAAGCTTCGATGTGGCCACGAGGCAGGGAGGCGCGCCTGCCCCCTGGGCGCGCCCCCACCCTTGTGGGCCCCTCGTGGCACCCCTGGCCGACTTCTTTCGCCTATATATGTCCATATACCCTGAAACATCGTGGAACAGAATAGATAGGGAGTTCCACCGCCGCAAGCCTCTATAGCCACCAAAAACCAATCGGGACCCTGTTCCGGCACCCTGTCGGAGGGGGGATCCATGACCGGTGGCCATCTTCATCATCCCGACGCTCTCCATGACGAGGAGGGAGTAGTTCACCCTCGGGGCTGAGGGTATGTACCAGTTGCTATGTGTTTGATCTCTCTCTCTCTCTCTCATGTTCTTGATTCGGCACGATCTTGATGTATCGCAAGCTTTTCTATTATAGTTGGATCTTATGATGTTTCTCCCCCTCTACTCTCTTGTGATGGATTGAGTTTTCCCTTCGAAGTTATCTTATCGGATTGAGTCCTTAAGGATTTGAGAACACTTGATGTATGTCTTGCATGTGTTTATCTGTGGTGACAATGGGATATTCACGTGATCCACTTGATGTATGTTTTGGTGATCAACTTGCGGGCTCCGTAACATTGTGAACTTATGCATAGGGCTTGGCACACGTTTTCGTCTTGACTCTCCGGTAGAAACTTTGGGGTACTCTTTGAAGTACTTTGTGTTGGTTGACTAGATGAATCTGAGATTGTGTGATGCATATCATATAATCATACCTACGGATACTTGACGTTACATTGGAGTATCTAGGCGACATTAGGGTTTTGGTTGATTTGTGTCTTAATGTGTTATTCTAGTATGAACTCTAGGATAGATTGAATGGAAATAATAGCTTCATGTTATTTTACTACAGACTCTTGAATAGATCGATCAGAAAGGATAACTTTGAGGTGGTTTCGTACCCTACAATAATCTCTTCGTTTGTTCTCCGCTATTAGTGACTTTGGAGTGACTCTTTTTTGCATGTTGAGGGATATTTATATGATCCAATTATGTTATTATTGTTGAGAGAACTTGCAGTAGTGAAAGTATGAACCCTAGGCCTTGTTTCAACGCATTGCAATACCGTTTTGCTCTATAGGTAGTGAAGGAAATATGCCCTAGAGGCAATAATAAAGTTATTATTTATTTCCTTATTTCATGATAAATGTTTATTATTCATGCTAGAATTGTATTAACCGGAAACATAATACATGTGTGAATAAGTAGACAAACATAGTGTCACTAGTATGCCTCTACTTGACTAGCTCGTTAATCAAAGATGGTTAAGTTTCCTAACCATAGACATGAGTTGTCATTTGATTAACGGGATCACATCATTAGGAGAATGATGTGATTGACTTGACCCATTCCGTTAGCTTAGCACTTGATCGTTTAGTATGTTGCTATTGCTTTCTTCATGACTTATACATGTTCCTATGACTATGAGATTATGCAACTCCCGTTTACCGGAGGAACACTTTGTGTGCTAGCAAACTTCACAACGTAAATTGGTGATTATAAAGGTGCTCTACAGCTGTCTCCGAAGGTACTTGTTGAGTTGGCGTATTTTGTGATTAGGATTTGTCACTCTGATTGTTGGAGAGGTATCTCTGGGCCCACTCGCTAAATACACATCACTATAAGCCTTGCAAGCATTGTAACTAATGAGTTAGTTGCGGGATGATGTATTACGGAACGTGTAAAGAGACTTGCCGGTAACGAGATTGAACTAGGTATTGAGATACCGACGATCGAATCTCGGGCAAGTAACATGCAGATGACAAAGGGAACAATGTATGCTGTTACGCGGTTTGACCGATAAAGATCTTTGTAGAATATGTAGGAGCCAATATGGGCATCCAGGTTTCGCTATTGGTTATTGACCAGAGAAGTGTCTCCGTCATGTCTACATAGTTCTCGAACCCGTAGGGTCCGCACGCTTAAGGTTCGTTGACGATATAGTATTTATGAGTTATGTATGTTGGTAACCGAACGTTGTTTGGAGTTCCGGATAGGATCACAGACATGACGAGGAACTCCAGAATGGACCGGAGATAAAGTTTGATATATGCGATAATAGTGTTTGGTCTCCGGAAGGGTTCCAGAATTCACCCGAAGGGGTTCCGGATGTTTCCCGAAATGTTTGGGTACGAGAACACTTTATTTGGGCGAAAGGGGAAAGCCCACAAGGTTTTTGGAAAGCGCAAAAGGAAGTTTTTGCGGAGTCCAGGGGCCAGACACCAGGGTCCCTGGCGTCTGGGTCCAGACGCCGGGAACCCTGGCGTCTGGCTCTGGAGTCCGAGAAGAACTCTTGCCTTTCGGGTGAAACCGACTTTGTGGAGGCTTTTACTCCAAGTTTCTTCCCCAAGGCTCAACGTATAAATAGAGAGGTAGGGCTAGCACCCAAGACACATCAAGAAACACCAAGCCGTGTGCCGGCTACTGATACGTCTCCAACGTATCTATTATTTTTGATTGCTCCATGCTATATTATCTTCTATTTTGGACATTATTGGGTTTTATTATCCACTTTTATATTATTTTTGGGACTAACCTATTGACCCAGAGCCCAGTGCTAGTTCTTGTTTTTCCCCTATTTCAGTGTTTCGAAGAAAAGGAATATCAAACGGAGTCGAAACAGAATGAAACCTTCTAGAGAAGTTATTTTTGGAAGGAATGCAACCTGATAGACTTGGAGTGCACGTCTGGAAACAAACAAGGGAGCCACGAGGTAGGGGGGGCGCACCCTCCATCCTCGTGGGCCCCTTGTGGCTCCCCTGACGTACTTCTTCCTCCTATATATACCCATATACCCTAAAATGATCGGGGAGCACAATAGATCGGGAGTTCCGCCGCAGAAGCCTCCGTAGCCACCGAAAACCAATCTAGACCCATTACGTCACCATGCCGGAGGGGGCAATCTCTCTCCGGTGGCCATCTTCATCATCCCGGTGCTCTCCATGATGAGGAGGGAGTAGTTCTCCCTCGGGGCTGAGGGTATGTACCAATAGCTATGTGTTTGATCTCTCTCTCTCTCTCGTGTTCTTGAGGTGATACGATCCTGATGTAACGCGAGCTTTGCTATTATAGTTGGATCTTATGATGTTTCTCCCCCTCTACTCTCTTGTAATGGATTGAGTTTCCCTTTGAAGTTATCTTATCGGATTGAGTCTTTAAGGATTTGAGAACACTTGATGTATGTCTTGCGTGGGATACCCGTGGTGACAATGGGGTATTCTATTGATCCAATTGATGTATGTTTTGGTGATCAACTTGCGGGTTTAGCCCATGAACCTATGCATAGGGGTTGGCACACGTTTTCGTCTTGACTCGCCGGTAGAATCTTTGGGGCACTCTTTGAAGTACTTTGTGTTGGTTGAATAGACGAATTTGAGATTGTGTGATGCATATCGTATAATCATACCCACGGATACTTGAGGTGACATTGGAGTATCTAGGTGACATTAGGGTTTTGGTTGATTTGTGTCTTAAGGTGTTATTCTAGTACGAACTCTAGGGCTGTTTGTGACACTTATAGGAATAGCCCAACAGATTGACTGGAAAGAATAACTTTGAGGTGGTTTCGTACCCTACCATAATCTCTTCGTTTGTTCTCCGCTATTAGTGACTTTGGAGTGACTCTTTGTTGCATGTTGAGGGATAGTTATGTAATCCAATTATGTTATTATTGTTGAGAGAACTTGCACTAGTGAAAGTATGAACCCTAGGCCTTGTTAACTAGCATTGCAATACCATTTGTGCTCACTTTTATCATTAGTTACCTTGCTGTTTTTATATTGTCAGATTACAAAAACCATTATCTTCTATCCATATTGCACTTGTATCACCATCTCTTCGCCGAACTAGTGCACCTATACAATTTACCATTGAATTGGGTGTGTTGGGGACACAAGAGACTCTTTGTTATTTGGTTGCAGGGTTGCTTGAGAGAGACCATCTTCATCCTACGCCTCCCACGGATTGATAAACCTTAGGTCATCCACTTGAGGGAAATTTGCTACTGTCCTACAAATCTCTGCACTTGGAGGCCCAACAACGTCTACAAGAAGAAGTCTGTGTAGTAGACATCAAGCTCTTTTCTGGCGCCGTTGCTGGGGAGGTGAGTGCTTGAAGGTATATCTTTAGATCTTGCAATCGGATCTTTTTGTTTCTTGTTTTAGCACTAGTTTAGTTTATAAAAGAAAACTATAAAAAATGGAATTCAGTTTGCCTCATACGCTTCATCTTTTGAATATCTTTCTTGAGTATGATGGGAAGGAAAATTGTGCCAAAGTGTTAGAAGAAGAATGCATTAAAATGTTTGGCACTAAATCTTTGAATGATGAGCATGATTGCAATGTTGTTAGTATGAACTCCTTGAATATTCATGGTACTAATGATGATTGCACTAGTCATGATGAAAATATCTCTTATAAGCATGTCGATTTTTGTGGAGTATATTGGGTTTGCAAGTACACACCAAATAGGGAAGATAGATATTGCAAGAGGCACAAGTACTTGGAAACTAAATGGTTGCAAGAAAGGCTAGATGCTTGTGCTGAAAATTGAAATTTTCTTAGCCGTACTTGTGAACTTGGCAATGAACATGATCATTTCAGTACCCAATGCAAATTGTTTCATGATCGTATCATGTCCAAAAATTGTGATGACTTGATTTCCCTTGCACATCATAATGAACTTAGTCTGCTCTTGGGTTATGAAGAAATGAAACGTATAACTAAGGATATTCCAAAATTTGCCCTTGATAGAGTTCTTCATTTTGATCTAGAGGAAATTTATATGTATTGCACAGTGAATTGCATTGAAAATCCTTATATTGCCAATTACATAAAGAAAAGAAAAGAAATAGAATATGAAGAGAATACTAATGAAAGGGAAGAGACATCCCAATATCCTCCTATTATTTCTTATGATGAATCAGGTAACGAGGAGGACCCTTCTATTCAACCAATTTCATTAATACGGAGCTCCAAAAGGAGGATTGAACCCACACATGATGTGGTGAAGAAGAAGAAAGGAAAAAGGAAGAGAGGTAAAAAGGTATCCCTCCCAAATAATGTTGCTCCTATTATTGTTGTGCCTCATGAAAATGAAGATGATGCACTTGATGATGATCTCGTTATGCCTATTGCTTGTTGTGATGATTATGATTGGGAACATAATGACACTGCTTATGACCTTGAAAATCTTTTTGGCACTTGCTTGGAAGAATATGATAATTGCTATACTATTTGTGCTATCCACACTATTAATGATGAGAGTGATTATGCTTATGATATAAAAAGGCCCAAGCTTGGGGATGCTATGTTTGATGAAGATGGCGTTTTTGAGAATATATTTGCTGCAATTAATGTTTGTCCCAAGCTTGGGGATGCTACGTTTAATGAAGATGATATTTTTAGTCTCCCAAGTTTTGATATGCAAATTTATAATGATGATAGCATGCCTTCTACCTATGATGATTATATTGATGAAAGTGGGTTTGGAAGAGTGTCAACTTGAGGAAGTAATGTTCCCACTATTTTGGAGGATGTTGAATCTTATAATATTTATGAAAGTGGATTTGGAGAGGTCATGACTTTATTTAGTGATGTATCCACTATTTCGGAAGAGGTTTCAATTGATTATGATGAGAACAAAGTTGCTACTTATGATGATTATTGCGATAAAACTTATGTTATAAAGAGTAGTGATTATATTTATAAAACTACTCATGATTATGAGTACCCTTTCTCTGAATATTACTCTTTTAATGTGGAAACAATTTATAGTATTCGAGTCTCTTATGATACTCCCACTATTCCGAATGAGAAGAATTTTGCTTATGTGGAGAGTACTAAAATTTCTATGCAAATATATCATGAAAAAAATGCTTTAGGTTCTGGTTATATTGTTGAATTCATTCATGATGCTACTGAAAATTATTATGAGGGAGGAATATATGCTTGTGGGAATTGCAATAATATCAAGTTTCCTCTCAATGTGCTTAAAATCTTGAAGTTATGCTTGTTTTACCTTCCTATGCAAGTTGATTCTTGTTCCCGTAAGTTGTTTTCTCACAAAATCCCTATGCATAGGAAGTATGTTAGACTTAAATGTGCTAGTCATATTCTTCATGATGCTCTATTTATGTTTCAATTCTTATCTTTCATGTGAGCATCATTGAAATCATCATGCATAGCTAGGGGCATTAAAATTTAGCGCTTGTTGGGAGGCAACCCAATTTTATTTTAGTTTCTTGATTTTTAGTTCTGTTTACTAATAAATAATCCATCTAGCTTCTTTTTAGATGTGGTTTTGTGTTTTAATTAGAGTTTGTGCCAAGTAGAACCTTTGGGAAGACTTGGGTGAAGTCTTTATGATCATGCTGTAAAAAAGAGAAACTTTAGCGCTCACGAGAATTGCTGCAATTTGTTATTGGAGAGTGATATTTAGTTAATTATTTTTGAAGATGATTAATAGACAAATTCCTCAGGTCCACAAATTTATTTTAGAATTTTATGAGTTCCATAAGTATACGTTTGATACAGATTACTACAGACTGTTCTGTTTTTGACAGATTATGTTTTCTATGTGTTGTTTGCTTATTTTGATGAAACTATGAGTAGTATCGCAGGGTATAAACCATAGAGAAGTTGGAATACAGTAGGTTTAACACCAATATTAATTTATAATGAGTTCATTATAGTAGCTTATGATGGTAATTTGCTTTCTTATACTAACGGAGCTTACGAGTTTTCTGTTAAGTTTTGTGTCGTGAAGTTTTGGGTAAAGATTCGATAGAGTATGGAATAAGGAGTGGAAAGAGCCTAAGCTTGGGGATGCCCAAGGAACTCCAAGGTAATATTCAAGTACAACCAAGAGCCTAAGCTTGGGGATGCCCTGGAAGGCATCCCCTCTTTCGTCTTCTTTCATCGGTAACTTTACTTGGAGCTATATTTTTATTCACCACATGATATGTGTTTTGCTTGGGGCGTCATGTCATTTTCTTTAGCTTTGCTTGATGTTTAAATAAAATACCAAGATCTGAAATTATTAAATGTTAGAGAGTCTTCACATAGTTGCATAATTATTCGACTACTCATTGATCTTCACTTATATCTTTCGGAGTAGTTTGTTGTTGCTCTAGTGCTTCACTTATATCTTTTTAGAGCACGGTGGTGGTTTTATTTTATAAGAATTAATGAATTCTCATGCTTCACTTATATCATTTTGAGAGTCTTTAGAACAGCATGGTAGTTTGCTTTGGTATGAAACTAGTCCTAATATGATGGGCATCCAATAGGGATATAATAAAAACTTTCATATAAAGTGCATTGAATACTATGAGAAGTTTGATGCTTGATGATTGTTTTGAGATATGGAGATAGTGATATTAAAGTTGTGCTAGTTGAGTAGTTGTGAATTTGAGAAATACTGGTGTTGAAGTTTGCAAGTCCCGTAGCATGCACGTATGGTACACGTTATGTAACAAATTTGAAACATGAGGTGTTCTTTGATTGTCCTCCTTATGAGTGGCGGTCAGGGACGAGCGATGGTATTTTCCTACCAATCTATCCCCCTAGGAGCATGCGCGTAGTGCTTGGTTTTTGATGACTTGTAGATTTTTGCAATAAGTATGTGAGTTCTTTATGACTAATGTTGAGTCCATGGATTATACGCACTCTCACCCTTCCATCATTGCTAGCCTCTTCGGTATCGTGTATTGCCCTTTTCTCACATTGAGAGTTGGTGCAAACTTCGCCGGTACATCCAAACCCCGTGATATGATACACTCTTTCACACATAAACCTCCTTATATCTTCCTCAAAACAGCCACCATACCTACCTATTATAGCATTTCCGTAGCCATTCCGAGATATATTGCCATGCAACTTTCCACCATTCTGTTTATCACGACACGTTCATCATTGTCATATTGCTTAGCATGATCATTTGACATAGTATTTGTGGCAAAGCCACCGTTCATAATTATTTCATACATGTCACTCTTGGTTCATTGCATATCCCGGTACACCGCCGGAGGCATTCATATAGAGTCATACTTTGTTCTAGTATCGAGTTGTAATCATTGAGTTGTAAATAAATAGAAGTGTGATGATCATCATTTTCTAGAGCATTTTTCCCAAGTGAGGAATAAAAAAAGAGAAAGGCCATAAAAAAAGGAGAAGGCCCAAAAAAAGAGAGAAAGGCCATAAAAAAGAGAAGGCCCAAAAAATGAGAGAAAAAGATAGAAGGGACAATGCTACTATCCTTTGCCACACTTGTGCTTCAAAGTAGCACCATAATTCTCATGATAGAGAGTCTCTTGTTTTGTCACTTTCATATACTAGTGGGAATTTTTCATTATAGAACTTGGCTTGTATATTCCAACAATGGGCCTCCTCAAGTGCCCTCGGTCTTCGTGAGCAAGCAAGTTGGATGCACCCCCACTTAGTTTCTTCTGTTGAGCTTTCATACATTTATAGCTCTAGTGCATCCGTTGCATGGCAATCCCTACTACTTGCATTAACATCAATCGATGGGCATCTCCATAGCTCATTGATTAGCCTCGTTGATGTAAGACTTTCTCCTTTTTGTCTTCTCCACATAACCCCCATCATCATATTCTATTCCACCCATAGTGCTATATCGATGGCTCGCGCTCATGTATTGCGTGAAGGTTTATAAAGTTTGAGATTAGTAAAGTATGAAACAATTACTTGGCTTGTCATCGGCGTTGTGCATGATGAGAGCATTCTTGTGTGACGAAAATGGAGCATGACTAAACTATATGATTTTGTAGGGATGAACTTTCTTTGGCCATGTTATTTTGAGAGGACATAATTGCTTAGTTAGTATGCTTGAAGTATTATTATTTCTATGTCAATATGAACTTTTATCTTGAATCTTTCAGATCTGAATATTCATACCATAATTAAGAAGAATTACATTGAAATTATGCCAAGTAGCACTCCGCATCAAAATTCTGTTTTTATCATTTACCTACTCGAGGACGAGCAGGAATTAAGCTTGGGGATGCTGATAAGTCTCCAACGTATCTATAAATTTTGATTGCTCCATGCTATATTATCTTCTGTTTTGGACATTATTGGGCTTTATTATCCACTTTTATATTATTTTTGGGACTAACCTATTGACCCAGAGCACAGTGCCAATTCCTGTTTTTCCCTTGTTTCAGTGTTTCGAAGAAAAGGAATATCAAATGGAGTCGAAACGGAATGAAACCTTCTGGAGAAGTTATTTTTGGAAGGAAAGCAACCTGATAGACTTGGAGTGCATGTCAGGAAACAAGCGAGGGAGCCATGAGGTAGGGGGGCGCGCCCTCCACCCTTGTGGGCCCCTCGTGGCTCCCCTGATGTACTTCTTCCTCCTATATATATACCCATATACCCTAAAACAATCGGGGAGCACAATAGATCGGGACTTCCGCCGCCAGAAGCCTCCGTAGCCACCGAAAACCAATCTAGACCCATTCCGGCACCCTGCCGGACGGGGAAATCTCTCTCCGGTGGCCATCTTCATCATCCCGGTGCTCTCCATGACGAGGAGGGAGTAGTTCTCCCTCGGGTCTGAGGGTATGTACCAGTAGCTATGTGTTTGATCTCTCTCTCTCTCTCTCGTGTTCTTGAGGTGATACGATCCTGATGTAACATGAGCTTTGCTATTATAGTTGGATCTTATGATGTTTCTCCCCCTCTACTCTCTTGTAATGGATTGAGTTTTCCCTTTGAAGTTATCTTATCGGATTGAGTCTTTAAGGATTTGAGAACACTTGATGTATGTCTTCCGTGGGATACCCGTGGTGACAATGGGGTATTCTATTGATCCACTTGATGTATGTTTTGGTGATCAACTTGCAGGTTCCGCCCATGAACCTATGCATAGGGGTTGGCACAGTTTTCTTCTTGACTCTCCGGTAGAATCTTTGGGGCACTCTTTGAAGTACTTTGTGTTGGTTGAATAGATGAATTTGAGATTGTGTGATGCATATCGTATAATCATACCCACGGGTACTTGAGGTGACATTGGAGTATCTAGGTGACATTAGTGTTTTGGTTGATTTGTGTCTTAAGGTGTTATTCTAGTACGAACTCTAGTGTTGTTTGTGACACTTATAGGAATAGCCCAACGGATTGATTCGAAAGAATAACTTTGAGGTGGTTTCGTACCCTACCATAATCTCTTTGTTTTTTCTCCGCTATTAGTGACTTTGAAGTGACTCTTTGTTGCATGTTGAGGGATAGTTATGTAATCCAATTATGTTACTATTGTTGACAGAACTTGCACTAGTGAAAGTATGAACCCTAGGCCTTATTTCCTAGCATTGCAATACCGTTTGTGCTCACTTTTATCATTAGTTACCTTGCTGTTTTTATATTTTCAGATTACAAAAACCATTATCTACTATCCATATTGCACTTGTATCACCATCTCTTCGCCGAACTAGTGCACCTATACAATTTACCACTGTATTGGGTGTCTTGGGGACACAAGAGACTCTTTGTTATTTGGTTGCAGGGTTGCTTGAGAGAGACCATCTTCATCCTACGCCTCCCACGGATTGATTAACCTTAGGTCATCCACTTGAGGGAAATTTGCTACTGTCCTACAAACCTCTGCACTTGGAGGCCCAACAACGTCTACAAGAAGAAGGTTGTGTAGTAGACATCAGCTACCCCGTCCCCTCTAGTTTATCCTCCGTCATAGTTTTCGTAGTGCTTAGGTGAAGCCCTGCGGAGATTGTTCTTCACCAACACCGTCACCACGCCGTCGTGCTACCGGAACTCATCTACTACTTCGCCCCTCTTGCTGGATCGAGAAGGCGAGGACGTCATCAAGCTGAAAGTGTGCTGAACGCGGAGGTACCGTACATTTGGTACTTGATCGGGACGGATTGTGAAGGTGTACGACTACATCAAACACATTGATAAAAGCTTCCTCTTACGGTCTACGAGGGTACGTAGACAACACTCTCCCCTCTCGTTGCTATGCATCACCATGATCCTGCGTGTGCGTAGGAATTTTTTTGAAATTACTACGTTCCCCAATAGTGGAATCCGAGCCAGATTTTATGCGTAGATGTTATATGCACGAGTAGAACACAAGTGAGTTGTGGGCGATACAAGTCATACTGCTTACCAGCATGCCATACTTTGGTTAGGCGGTATTGTTGGATGAAGCGGCCCAAACCTACATTACGCGTACGCTTGCACAAGACTGGTTCTACCGACGTGCTTTGCACACAGGTGGGTGGCGGGTGTCAGTTTCTTCAACTTTAGTTGAACCAAGTTTGGATATGCCCGGTCCTTGCGAAGGTTAAAACAACACTAACTTGACGAACTATCGTTGTGGTTTTGATGCGTAGGTAAGAACGGTTCTTGCTCAGCCCGTAGCAGTCACGTAAAACTTGCAACAACAAAGTAGAGGACGTCTAACTTGTTTTTGCAGGGCATGTTGTGATGTGATATGGTCAAGACATGATGCTATATTTATTGTATGAGATGATCATGTTTTGTAACGGAGTTATCGGCAACTGGCAGGAGCCATAAGGTTGTCACTTTATTGTATGTAATGCAATCGCCTTGTAATTGCTTTACTTCATCACTAAGTGGTAGCGATAGTCGTAGAAGAAATAGATGGCGATATGACAACGATGCTACGATGGAGATCAAGGTGTCGTGCCGGTGACGATGGTGATCACGACGGTGCTTCGGATATGGAGATCACAAGCACAAGATGATGATGGCCATATCATGTCACTTATATTGATTGCATGTGATGTTTATCATATATGCATCTTATTTTTCTTTGATTGACGGTAGCATTATAAGATGATCTCTCACTAAATTTCAAGATATAAGTGTTCTCCCTGAGTATGCATCGTTGCCAAAGTTCGTCGTGCCGAGACACCACGTGATGATCGGGTGTGATAAGCTCTACGTCCATCTACAATGGGTGCAAGCCAGTTTTGCACATGCAGAATACTCGGATTAAACTTGACGAGCCTAGCACATGAATATATGGCCTCGGAACACTGGAGACCGAAAGGTCGAGCGTGAATCATATAGTAGATATGATCAACATAGTGATGTTCACCATTGAAAACTACTCCATCTCACGTGATGATCGGACATGGTTTAATTGATTTGGATCGCGTGATCATTTAGATGACTAGAGGGATGTCTATCTAAGTGGGAGTTCTTAAGTAATATGATTAATTGAACTTTAATTTATCATGAACTTAGTCCTGGTAGTATTAGCATATCTATGTTGTAGATCAATAGCTCGCGATATAGCTCCCCGTTTATTTTTTATATGTTCCTAGAGAAAATAAAGTTGAAAGATGTTAGTAGCAATGATGCGGATTGGATCCATGATCTGAGGATTATCCTCATTGCTGCACAGAAGAATTTATGTCCTTGATGCACCGCTAGGTGACAGACCTATTGCAGGAGCAGATGCACATGTTATGAACGTTTGACAAAGCTCGGTATGATGACTACTTAATAGTTTAGTGCACCATGCTTTACGGCTTCGAACTAGGACTTCAAAAACCTTTTGAACGCAATGGATCATATAAGATGTTCTAAGAGTTGAAATTGGTATTTCAGACTCATGCCCGAGTCGAGAGGTATGAGACTTCTGACAGTACTTTGCCTACAAGATGGAGGAGAATAGCTCAACCAGTGAGCATGTGCTCAGATTGTCTGAGTACTACAATCGTTTGAATCAAGTGGGAGTTAATATTCCAGATAAAAAAAGGTGATTGACAAAGTTCTCTAGTCACTATCACCAAGTTACTGGAACTTCGTGATGAACTATAATATGCAAGGGATGACGAAATTAATTCCCAAGCTCTTCGCAATGCTCAAATCGGCGAAGGTAGAAATCAAGAAATAGCATCAAGTATTGATGCTTAACAAGACCACTAGTTTCAAGAAAAGGGCAAAGGGAAAGAAAGGGAACTTCAAAGAAGAATAACAAGCAAGTTGCTGCTCCCATGACGAAGCCCAAAGCTAGACCCAAGCCTGGAACTGAGTGCTACTACTGCAAAGGAAATGGTCACTGGAAGTGGAACTGCCCTAGATACTTGGCGAATAAGAAGGATGGCATAGTGAACAAGGTATATTTGATATACATGTTATTGATGTGTACTTTACTAGTGTTTATAGCAAACCCCTCGGTATTTGATACTGGTTCAGTTGCTAAGAGTAGTAACTCGAAATAGGAGTTGCAGAATGAACAGAA
The DNA here is from genome assembly GCF_056163025.1 of Triticum urartu. NCBI lineage: Eukaryota > Viridiplantae > Streptophyta > Magnoliopsida > Poales > Poaceae > Triticum > Triticum urartu. Next base: position 270,416,985 of record NC_141873.1, read on the forward strand.
ACTAGTTAAGGGTGAAGTGACGATGTGTGTTAGAAGTAGTTCCAAGATTGATATGATCATCAACGCACACTCCCCATATTTTCAAGATAAGTGTTGAACCTAAATAAGTGTTATTTGGTGTTTACGTTAAGCATGAATATGATTTGATCATGTTTATTGCAATACGGTTATTCATTTAAAGTCAGAGAATAATTGTTGTTCTGTTTACATGAATAAAACCTTCTATGGTTATACACCCAATGAAATTGGTTTGTTGGATCTCGATCGTAGTGATACACATATTCATAATATTGAAGCCAAAAGATGCAAAGTTAATAATGATAGTGCAAATTATTTCTGGCACTGCCGTTTGGGTCATATTGGTGTAAAGCGCATGAAGAAACTCAATGTTGATGGGCTTTTGGAATCACTTGATTATGAATCAGTTGATGCTTGCGAACCATGCCTCATGGGCAAGATGACTAAGACTCCGTTCTCCGGAACAATGGAGCAAGCAACAAACTTGTTGGATATAACACATACTGATGTATGCAGTCCGATGAGTGTTGAGGCTCGCGGCGGGTATCGTTATTTTCTGACCTTCACATATGATTTGAGCAGATATGGTTATATCTACTTGATGAAACATAAGTCTGAAACATTTGAAAAGTTCAAAGAATTTCAGAGTGAAGTGGAAAATATCGTGACAAGAAAATAAAGTTTCTATGATCTGATCGCAGGAGACGAATATTTGAGTTACGAGTTTGGTCTTCAATTAAAACAATGTGGAATAGTTTCACAAACTCATGCCACCTGGAACACCCCAGCGTAATGGTGTGTCCGAATGTCATAACCGTACTTTATTTGATATAGTGCAATCTATGATTTCTCTTACCGATTTACCACTATCATTGTGGGGTTATGCATTAGAGATAGCTGCATTCACATTAAAAAGGGCACCATCTAAATCCATTGAGACGACACAGTATGAACTGTGGTTTAGCAAGAAACCTAAGTTGTCGTTTCTTAAAGTTTGGGGTTGCGATGCTTATGTGAAAAAGTTTCATCTTGATAAGCTCAAACCCAAGTCGGTGAAGTGTGTCTTCATAGGATACCCAAAAGTAACTGTTGGGTGCACCTTCTATCACAGATCCGAAGGCAAGATATTTGTTGCTGAGAATGGATCCTTTCTAGAGAAGGAGTTTCTCTCGAAAGAAGTGAGTGGGAGGAAAGTAGAACTTGATGAGGTAACTGTACCTGCTCCCTTATTGGAAAGTAGTTCATCACAAAAATCTATTTCTGTGACTCCTACACCAATTAGTGAGGAAGCTAATGATGATTATCATGTAACTTCAGATCAAGTTACTACCGAACCTCGTAGGTAAACCAGAGTGAGATCCGCACCAGAGTGGTACGGTAATCCTATTCCGGATGTCATGTTACTTGACCATGACGAACCAACGAACTATGAGGAAGTGATGATGAGCCCAGATTCCGCAAAATGGCTTGAGGCCATGAAATCTGAGATGGGATCCATGTATGAGAACAAGGTGTGGACTTTGGTTGACTTGCCCGATGATCGGTGAGTCATTAAGAATAAATGGATCTTCAAGAGGAAGACAGACGCTGATAGTAGAGTTACTATCTACAAAGCTTGAATTGTCGAAAAAATGTTTTCGACAAGTTCAAGGTGTTGACTACGATGAGATTTTCTCACTCGTATCGATGCTTAAAAGTCTGTCTGAATCATGTTAGCAGTTGCCGCATTTTATGAAATTTGGCAAATGGATGTCAAAACAATATTCCTTCATGGATTTCTTAAAAGAAGAGTTGTATGTGATGCAACCAGAAGGTTTTGTCGATCCTAAAGGTGCTAACAAAGTAAGCAAGCTCCAGCGATCCATCTATGGACTGGTGCAAGCATCTCGGAGTTGGAATATACGCTTTGATAAGTTGATCAAAGCATATTGTTTTATACAGACTTACGGTGAAGCTTGTATTTACAAGAAAGTGAGTGGGAGCACTACAACATTTCTGATAAGTATATGTGAATGACATATTGTTGATCGAAAATAATGTAGAATTTTCTGGAAAGCATAAAGGAGTGTTTGAAAAGAGTTTTTCAAAGAAAGACCTTGATGAAGCTGCTTACATATTGAGCATTAAGATCTATAGAGATAGATCAAGACGTTTGATAAGTTTTTTCAATGAGTACATACCTTCACAAGATTTTGAAGTAGTTCAAAATGGAATAGTCAAAGAAAGAGTTCTTACCTGTGTTACAAGGTGTGAAATTGAGTAAGACTCAAAGCCCGACCACGACAGAAGATAGAAAGAGAATGAAAGTCATTCCCTATGCCTTAGCCATAGTTTCTATAAAGTATGCCATGCTATGTACCAGATCTATTTTATACCCTACACTGAGTTTAGCAGGGGAGTACAATAGTGATCTAGGAGTAGATCACTGGACAGCGGTCAAAATTATCCTTAGTGGAATAAGGATATGTTTCTCGATTATGGAGGTGACAAAAGGTTTGTCGTAAAGGGTTACATCGATGCAAATTTTGACATTGATCCAGATGACTCTAAGTCTCAATCTGGATACATTTTGAAAGTGGGAGCAATTAGCTAGAGTAGCTCCATGCAGAGCATTGTTGACATAGAAATTTGTAAAATACATACAGATCTGAATGTGGCAGACCCGTAGACTAAACTTCTCTCACAAGCAAAACATGATCACACCTTAGTACTCTTTGGGTGTTAATCACATAGCGATGTGACGTAGATTATTGACTCTAGTAAACCGTTTGGATGTTGGTCACATGACGATGTGAACTATGGGTGTTAATCACATGGTGATGTGAACTATTGGTGTTAAATAACATGGCGATGTGAACTAGATTATTAACTCTAGTGCAAGTGGGAGACTGAAGGAAATATGCCCTAGAGGCAATAATAAAGTTATGTAGCGACCCGACCCGAATGGATCAAGTCTCTGTGCTTAGGTGTCATCCCTGGATCGGTATGCTGACACACACAGTACACGAAGGATTTATAACAGAGGTAAATCACATGTATAAAGTAACGTAAATACTATTACCTCAATCCATATAGCGGAAGCAACAAGGTTGTGGATTCCCATCAACACCAACGGCAAAGTTGAGTGTAGAAATCGTAACCCTAACGTATCACTTGACGTAAGAAACCTGCAACATGAGACGTTGCAGCCCGAAACGGGTCAGTACATTGAATGTACTGGCAAATTCACACCATAGAGAAAATGAATAATGACTTTCACTACATGCATATTTGGCTGGTGGAAAAGCTCTATGGTTATAAGGTTTTTGCATAAAGCCAATTTTTCCCTACTGCAAAGGAATAAATTTATTTAACTATCAAGGTGGTTGTTGAACATTGAGAATGGTTGACAGCATTCTCAATCCCAATTAAGTAACATCATTAAACCCAACAATATTCATTTAAAGTAACGTGATGAGATCAACAGGATAATCCAAGAACTAGATACTCAAGATGTCCATAACCGGGGACACGGCTAATCATGATTAGTTTGTACACTCTGCAGAGGTTTGCGCACTTTTCCCCACATGACTTGACCGCCTCCGTTTGTTTTCTCGCACTACATGGTGTTTGAGAAACGGATGACCTAGACATAGTCTTTCAAAAGCGCTAGCACCTTACATGTGGGGTAGACCGTACCACCTACAACCCCTACATCTGCTAGTCCACCCCGTAAGAGTTCGCACAACTTAGTCAACTATGCCAGAGCCCATAGTAGCATGTGGCTGCACACGGAAGTTTCTAGCATGAAAGATCTTATGATCCCTTTGAGCCTGGGTGGTGGTCCGAAAAAAAACAGGCAAGTCCTGATAGACATCAGGTGCCTCAATCCACCCAGATGTGTGTTTAAGTTGCCACCTTAGATAAACCATTAAAATCATCAACTCACATCTGTCATGGATATCACTCACCCAATCCACGTCTACTAGCATAGCATGGCATAATAAGCAAACGTAGAAGTAACTCCCAAAGGTTTCATAATAACATAGGTAATAGGTACTACCTCATCTACTTCCCATCCCACAATTTAATTAGATCCTAATCATGCAGTGTGAGAGGATTGATCTAATGCAATAAAACATGGGTTGTAGAAAAGGTATGATCAAAGTGTTACTTGCCTGCAATGTTGATGAAGATGATTCGCACTCAAAACTCGTGATAGATCTACTCGTCACACTCCGGTCAATCTATCGTAAGAAGACAATAGTAACCACACAATAAGTACTCATCTAAAGCACAAGTAAAACTCGAACAAGAGAACGAACCAGATAGTTCAACTTAAGAACCCCGGTTACAAAGAAAGAACGAACCGAACAAACGATGGAAAACAAACGGCGGAAGAAAACAACTCGGTTCTAGCAAGTTGAAACTAGGTCAAATTTTATAGTAGCAAAAATTGTTTAAGTTGATTAGACGGAACGACGGTTTTGAAACGAAACTCTAGGCGCTTGAATCCCCTGATTCCGATGAATGAGCGGGAAGAAAGACTAGAACGAAGATCGGATCTGAGATCACGATCGCGGAAAAGAACGCGGAATAAATCCGACGAAAAAGAAAACGAAGAACGGTTAAACGAACTGACGTTCGTTAACCTAGAAGAATCCGGTGATCACGTTCGTTAGGACGAATGGTCCGGCGAATGGTCCAAAGGCAACTAAATCGGAAAAGAAAACGAATCCGATCTAGGGTTTCGGAAAAGAAGCTGAAACAAAGAATCGGAGAGAAAAACCGGAAAATAAAACCGGAACGGTTTCTTTTAAAAGAACCGAACCGCGGGGAAGAAAAGAGAGAGGCGCGGGGCTACCTCCGGCGAGGCGGGGTGAACGGTGGCGTGCTAGGGCGGCGGCGGCGCTATAGGGGCGGCGGCGGCGGGTGAGGGGCGCGGGGTGGGGCGCGGCTTGGGGAGGAGAGGGGGGGGGTCTATGGGGGTATTTATATAGGTGAGGGGGGGTTTACTTGGGGTAGGGGACAAGAAATAGACTAGGATTAGGAAAAAGAGTCCTAGAAGAAAAAGGAAAAACGGAATATAGGAAAAGGGGCTAAAGTCCTAGCCGGACTTGGCCTAGCAAGAGGCGGCGGCTGGCGCCTGCCTGCGCGGGCGCGCGCACGCGCGGCTGGGTTGGCCGGCTGGCTGGGCCTTAGGCTCGGCTGGCCTGGCGGAAAAGTTCCTTTTTTTTAAATAGTTCCGCGCATAAAAACACAGAAAAGAAAATCTAAACGGGCTCCAAAAATTCTAAAGTAAATTTTCTCCGACTCCTAAAAATGAGCCGAACAAAATGAACTTTTCTTCGGACCTAAAATGCAATTTTTGAAAACGCGCATTTTCCCTATCCAATAAAAAGCAAATAAACTCCAGCAAACAAAAAAATTGATCTATTTATTAAATCTTCATTTTTCCTAAATTTTGGGAAAGTCATATTATTCCCTCTCTCATATTTTGATATCGGAAAAATTATTGAAGATAAAATAAATAACTCAAATGATCCTCTTTTCAAAATTCGAGAAAACTCTCAAATATGAAAATAACGAAATCTCCAACTCTCTCCTAGGGTCCTTCAGTTGCGTGAAATTTCTAGGATTGACCAAAATGCAAGAAAATAAGATATGCATGATGATCTAATGTATAACATTCCAAATTGAGAATTTGGGATGTTACAAACCTACCACCCTTAAAATGAATCTCGTCCTCGAGATTTGGAGAGGCTAGAAAGAAAAGGTTAGGGTTTGGGGGTCTTCTCAAAATCCATCGATCATCACACGGTGTCTGGGGTGCTACCACCCTTAGAAGCATGGTTACAGCTCCATCGAAACCCATATACTCCATCCTTATTCTTGACAGTGCCGTCTTCTCAGATCGTAAGGATAATTCCTTCTCTAGGCTCTTTAGGTAGTGGCATAACCTTTTACTCAATTCTTTTGTCCTTTCCTCTTGGTAAGGTTATTTCCGAGACTGGGTCTTCTTAGCTGACGGGTCTGGCGCCAAAACTAAACAACTATCGATACCTCATGGTGGTCAACAATTTATGGTTTCTCCTGCAGGAAATGGGTCTGGGTTGATCCTCACCGTATAACCTACGGTTGACAAAGCTGCCATGTACAAGGGAAAAAAATTTGCTATGCCATTCTAAGGTTTAAACAGGGTTTTAATCGTCGTCTCTCTTCTATAGGTAAGTCACTCAGATTTACCATTCCATATAGCAAGGCGAACAATAAGAGTAAGTCGGTATGGTGATCAATCCATCCCGCACCCAAATCATTACCTTGTATACAGTTTAGCGAATCTTGCATTCTAACACTCGGTCATCCTCACAAGCATTGCAGAATTTTTCTTGTCGACGAACTAAGTTCGGATAATTCCATGGATTCTGCAAGCCAAACAAACATCTATTGTTCCTTCACAACTCTCAGGTTTTGCGTAAACTCCTATAAAATCGTCTACCGATAAGGGCATATCCACTTCCAGGGTTTTTCCTTCAGCAAGAATGTGCTTGCTTCTTGGAGGTCCTGGGGCATGTGGGTTATGACCCATCTCATCACTTGTAGTCCTTGAACTTATCATCGGGCAACTGATCATTATTCCAACTTCCTAGTATTCTTAAATCCATCCAATTGTACTGTCTTCCTTCCTTCTATTGGCACCAAACTAGGACATGATTACTCAGACTCATCATGGAATTTTCCATTGATCCATATTTCCAACATCATACCTCCTTTATATCCAATAGTAATTTATCTCTTCATCCTCGTGGAATATCCCACATACCAAGATAAAAACTTGTACTTGTGGAGTCCATTCCACTTCGTGGAACATCATTATCCTTTCCGCGGTCAAGCGTCCTTACAGGGGAATATAGGCCATCTCTGCATGGCACTTCTTCAACTGGGAAACGTGAAACACATCTTGAACTCCTGACAGTCCTTCGGGTAACTCAAACTTGTAGGCCACTTCTCTCATACGCTCCAAAACTCGGTATGGTCCTACAAATCTCGGGGCTAACTTTACCTTAACTCCAATTCGTTTAACTCCTCGCAGAGGGAACACATGAAGACATGTTCTTTCTCCAATTTCATAGACTACCTCCTTGAGTTTTTGAGTCTACATAACTCTTCTACCTGGACTGAGCTACCTTCAGTCTATCCCGAATCAACTTTACATTCTCTTCTGACTCCTTTGATCACCTTTGGTCCAAACAACTGATGGTCTCCAACTTCATCCCACATACTCTTGGGGCATCACACATATCGAGACAAAACTCATATTCATTTTTGTCCGAAATCCACTCAGTGGAGTATCCTTATCTTTTCCAAGAGTCAAGGGTTCTTATAGGGTACTACCACCCTTAAAATGCACAAACCTTCCATAGACCATATTTCTCTTATCCTCAAAATGGTCAAAATCCTTCTCCATAGAGTAACAACTCATAAAATCCATATCAGTACCAACGTTGCTACTTTATTCATTCTCCAATGATTACAATCTCTTGCTTTTCCATTACATGTCTCAACTCAACACCTCAATATAAAAGAAAATGTTCTCACTTCTACTACTCCATTTCTTTTGTTGCAAACTCAACTATCTAGCACAAGTTTCCTTCTCCTTGGGGCATTCTCTAGCAAAGTGCCCTGCTCCTTTACAACTAAAACACATTACTTCTGACAAGTCTCGAGGTTTCCTTTTTGGGCAATTGTTGAGGTAGTGCCCTGACTCCTTGCACCTGTAACAGGTGATATGACTCAGGTCCTTCCTGGAATCCTAATCGGTTTCTCTTCCTGGACTTTTCCATTCCAATCAGGGCTTCTATTTCCTGTGGGTCATATTCTACTTCCTCTGTCGAGAATTCTACTAGATCCCCATTCAAACAATTTTGGGAGATGTGTCCTTCTTCTCCACATGAATAGCAAGACTTAGTGCAGGGTTTACTCGAGTCCTCTTTAGATGTGTCCTCCTTCATCATAGTTTCTTCTAAAATTTCCATGAGGGCTCCTTTTATTTCTTCTTTCTTCTGCTGGATGGTTCGTTGTACCATGGGGTAAATGTGACACTGAGCAGGATAGTGGGTAGTCCCTTCACACAAGAAACAAGTAATTTGCCTAGTTGGGCATTCTTCAACTGGGTGACTGCATTCATCCTTGTGTTCTTTATGGGTGTGTCTGATTTCTCCACAAATCTTGCATGCACCATGTTTCTTCATATCCTTTCCATAAGGTTTCAACTTCTGGGACACAAACCGAGACTTTGGCAAAGTCAACTTAAATTCTTTCCAAGTGGTTATTCCTTGCCATCCATTGATGGTTTGGTATATCCTCCACCAAGTAGCAGCACCTCTTTCAAAGCACTGAAGAGCATGCTGGGTCATATCATGTTCAACTATAGGGTTATTCTCCATGTGATCCTCCATGTTCTGAATCCATCGGTCGGTCTCCAATTGACTCATTGGTCCCACAAATACAAGCTCATCTCCATTCATCATCTATTGGGTCCATGGGTTTGGGGTGAGATAAGAGAGATCAAGAGAGAGGAATGCACACAATACAAACAAAAGTTTTTGAAAAGATAGATTTTATTTGTGGCTGTCGGGAAAAACATCAAACAAATGACAGCTCACAAATGTCACATCTAACGTAGGTATATAATAGGGGTTTGGTCTTCTAAAGGTCAATAAATCTTCAACGTCTCCAAACTCTTCAAGCCTTGTTCAAGCCTCCAATGGCTTCTTCCAATCATGCTTGTCCTTCTCAAGTTCTTTTGCCAGATCATCTCTGTTGACGTGAAATCTCTCGTGACATCCTTTAATATTCCGGAGTTGCATTTCAAACTTCTAGGTTTCATTATCCTTGGCATGAACCATGGTCCTACTGTCCTTCAGTTCCTGACGAATCTCCTGTATCTCAAGGTTTTACTTCTCTAGCTTGGCTGCTTTCAACTTCTGGTCTTAAGTTCTTCATGAAATGCTTCCTTATCAACTAATGCTTCTTTTAGGTCCATCTTAACTTCTTGATGTATCACTCCAGATCCTGGTGATACACCGGCTAAGGTTAAAACTTCATTTTGCTGATAGGTGCTCCATCAGCCTTCTACCATTTAATCCTTCCATGCATATGCATGCTTAACTCAGTACGGTGACAATAGCATATGCGGGTGATAACCTCATGGATAGCCGTGGTTGTCATTTCCATGAGCTATCTCTCCATAGTTGATATCTCCTGCCTTAGGGTTTTCCTTGACAAATCCTTGAGTTCTTAACTCTACATGCTCCGGTCTTTCTCCAACACACCTTGATCTCGGGTATTGACAACTTCCATAATCTGTCAAGTTCCATAAGGGTAGCCTTCCTAGGTCATATAAATCTGGGAATTCTTCAGAGCCTTCAAATTCTACTTGTCTTCGGCCTTCAACCATTGTAGTTTCCATTATTCAGATGCACGGAAAATACTCTTCATTCTGAAGTGGCCTTAGTTGTCCGATATCTCGTACTTCTTGGAGTGGTCTCATCAGTCGAATCTTCGTGTGGTCAAAAGGGGAAAGGGGCATGGTCTCACTAAAGGGAATTTTTGAATAAGTTCAGAAGAGAAGAGAGGTAAAATCTTTTTGAAAGGGAAAGTTGTAGAGAAAAATCTTTGCTATGGGCTTGCCAGTTTCTAGGGTCATGTCCTACAGTCAACATGTGCTCTGGTACCATCTTGTAGCGACCCGAACCGAATGGATAAAGTCTCTGTGCTTAGGTGTCATCCCTGGATTGGTATGCTGACACACACAGTACACGAAGGATTTATAAGAGAGGTAAATCACATGTATAAAGTAACGTGAATACTATTACCTCAATCCATATAGCGGAAGCAACAAGGTTGTGGATTCCCATCAACACCAACGGCAAAGTTGAGTGTAGAAATCGTAACCCTAACGTATCACTTACTCGACGTAAGAAACCTGCAACATGAGACGTTGCAGCCCGAAACGGGTCAGTACATTGAATGTACTGGCAAATTCACACCATAGAGAAAATGAATAATGACTATCACTACATGCATATTTGGCTGGTGGAAAAGCTCTATGGTTATAAGGTTTTTGCGTAAAGCCAATTTTTCCCTACTGCAAAGGAATAAATTTATTTAACTATCAAGGTGGTTGTTGAACATTGAGAATGGTTGACAGCATTCTCAATCCCAATTAAGTAACATCATTAAACCCAACAATATTCATTTAAAGTAACGTGATGAGATCAACAGGATAATCCAAGAACTAGATACTCAAGATGTCCATAACCGGGGACACGGCTAATCATGATTAGTTTGTACACTCTGCAGAGGTTTGCGCACTTTTCCCCACATGACTCGATCGCCTCCGTTTGTTTTCTCGCACTACATGGTGTTTGAGAAACAGATGACCGAGACATAGTCTTTCAGAAGCGGTAGCACCTTACATGTGGGGTAGACCGTACCACCTACAACCCCTACATCTGCTAGTCCACCCCGTAAGAGTTCGCACAACTTAGTCAACTATGCCAGAGCCCATAGTAGCATGTGGCTGCACACGGAAGTTTCTAGCATGAAAGATCTTATGATCCCTTTGAGCCTGGGTGGCGGTCCGAAAAAAAACAGGCAAGTCCTGATAGACATCAGGTGCCTCAATCCACCCAGATGTGTGTTTAAGTTGCCACCTTAGATAAACCATTAAAATCATCAATTCACATCTGTCATGGATATCACTCACCCAATCCACGTCTACTAGCATAGCATGGCATAATAAGCAAACGTAGAAGTAACTCCCAGAGGTTTCATAATAATACAGGTAATAGGTACTACCTCATCTACTTCCCATCCCACAATTTAATTAGATCCTAATCATGCAGTGTGAGAGGATTGATCTAATGCAATAAAACATGGGTTGTAGAAAAGGTATGATCAAAGTGTTACTTGCCTGCAATGTTGATGAAGATGATTCGCACTCAAAACTCGTGATAGATCTACTCGTCACACTCCGGTCAATCTATCGTAAGAAGACAATAGTAACCACACAATAAGTACTCATCTAAAGCACAAGTAAAACTCGAACAAGAGAACGAACCAGATAGTTCAACTTAAGAACTCCGGTTACAAAGAAAGAACGAACCGAACAAACGACGGAAAACAAACGGCGGAAGAAAACAACTCGGTTCTAGCAAGTTGAAACTAGGTCAAATTTTATAGTAGCAAAAACTTGTTTAAGTTGATTAGACGGAACGGTGGTTTCGAAACAAAACTCCAGGCGCTTGAATCCCCTGATTCCGATGAATGAGCGGGAAGAAAGACTAGAACGAAGATCGGATCTGAGATCGCGATCGCGGAAAAGAACGCGGAATAAATCCGACGAAAAAGAAAACGAAGAACGGTTAAACGAACGGACGTTCGTTAACCTAGAAGAATCCGGTGATCTCGTTCGTTAGGACGAACGGTCCGGCAAACGGTCCAAAGGCAACTAAATCGGAAAAGAAAACGAATCTGATCTAGGGTTTCGGAAAAGAAGCCGAAACGAAGAATCAGAGAGAAAACCCGGAAAAGAAACCGGAACGGTTTCTTTTAAAAGAACCGAACCGCGGGGAAGAAAAAAGAGAGGCGCAGGGCTACCTCCGGCAAGGCGGGGTGAACGGTGGCGACGGCGGCGTGCTAGGGCGGCGGCGGCGGTATAGGGGCGGCGGCGGTGGGTGAGCGGCACGGGGTGGGGCGCGGCTTGGGGAGGAGAGGGGGTTTGGGTTTTTTGGTGTGAGGAGAGGGGGGGGGGTCTATGGGGTAGGTGAGGGGGGGGGGTTTACTTGGGGTAGGGGCCAAGAAATAGACTAGGATTAGGAAAAAGAGTCCTAGAAGAAAAAGGAAAAACGGAATAAAGGGAAAGGGGCTAAAGTCCTAGCCGTACTTGGCCTAGCAAGAGGCGGCGGCTGGCGCCTGCCTGCGCTGGCGTGCGCACGCGCGGCTGGGGTGGCCGGCTGGCTGGGCCTTAGGCCCGGCTGGCCTGGCGGAAAAGTTCCTTTTTTTAAATAGTTCCGCGCAGAAAAACACAGAAAAGAAAATCTAAACGGGCTCCAAAAATTCTAAAGTAAATTTTCTCCGACTCCTAAAAATGAGCCGAACAAAATGAGCTTTTCTCCGAACCTAAAATGCAATTTTTGAAAACGCGCATTTTTCCCTATCCAATAAAAAGCAAATAAACTCCGGCAAACAAAAAATTTGATCTATTTATTAAATCTTCATTTTTCCTAAATTTTGGGAAAGTCATATTATTCCCTCTCTCATATTTTGATATCGGAAAAATTATTGAAGATAAAATAAATAACTCAAATGATCCTCTTTTCAAAATTCGAGAAAACTCTCAAATATGAAAATGACGAAATCTCCAACTCTCTCCGAGGGTCCTTGAGTTGTGTGAAATTTCTAGGATCGACCAAAATGCAAGAAAATAAGATATGCATGATGATCTAATGTATAACATTCCAAATTGAGAATTTGGGATGTTACAAGTTATTATTTATTTCCTTATTTCATGATAAATGTTTATTATTCATGCTAGAATTGTATTAACCGGAAACATAGTACATGTGTGAATACATAGACAAACATAGTGTCACTAGTATTCCTCTACTTGACTAGCTCATCAATCAAAGATGGTTAAGTTTCCTAACCATAGACATGAGTTGTCATTTGATTAACGGGATCACATCATTAGGAGAATGATGTGATTGACTTGACCCATTCCGTTAGCTTAGCACTTGATCGTTTAGCTTGTTGCTATTGCTTTCTTCATGAATTATACATGTTCCTATGACTATGAGATTATCCAACTCCCGTTTACCGGAGGAACACTTTGTGTGCTACCAAACTTCACAACCTAACAAGGTGATTATAAAGGTGTTCTACAGGTGTCTCTGAAGGTACTTGTTGAGTTGGCGTATTTCGAGATTAGGATTTGTCACTCCGATTGTCGGAGAGGTATCTCTAGGCCCACTCGGTAAATACACATCACTATAAGCCTTGCAAGCATTGTAACTAATGAGTTAGTTGCGGGATGATGTATTACGGAACGAGTAAAGAGACTTATCGGTAACGAGATTGAACTAGGTATTGAGATACCGACGATCGAATCTCGGGCAAGTAACATGCTGATGACAAAGGGAACAATGTATGTTGTTATGTGGTTAGAACGATAAAGATCTTCGTAGAATATGTAGGAGCCAATATGGGCATTCAGGTTCCGCTATTGGTTATTGACCAGAGAAGTGTCTCGGTCATGTCTACATAGTTCTCGAACCCATAGGGTCCGCACGCTTAACGTTCGTTGACGATATAGTATTTATGAGTTATGTGTGTTTGTAACCAAATGTTGTTCGGAGTTCCGGATAAGATCACGGACATGACGAGGAACTCCGGAATGGTTCGGAGATAATGTTTGATATATGGGATAATAGTGTTTGTTCTCTGGAAGGGTTCCAGAATTCACCGGAAGGGGTTCTGGATGTTTCCCAAAATGTTTGGGTACGAGAACACTTTATTTGGGCCAAGGGGGAAAGCCCACAAGGTTTTTGGAAAGCGCAAAAGGAAGTTTTGCGGAGTCCAGGGCCCAGACGCCAGGGTCCCTGGCGTCTGGGTCCAGACATCGGGAACCCTGGCGTCTGGCCCTGGAGTCCGAGAAGGACTCTTGCCTTTCGGGTGAAACCGACTTTGTGGAGGCTGTTACTCCAAGTTTCGACCCCAAGGCTCAACATATAAATAGAGGGGTAGGGCTAGCACCCAAGACAGATCAAGAAACACCAAGTCATGTGCCGGCTACCCCGTCCCCTCTAGTTTATCCTCCATCATAGTTTTCGTAGTGCTTAGGCGAATCCCTGTGGAGATTGTTCTTCACCAACACCGTCACCACGCCGTCGTGTTGCCGGAACTCATCTACTAATTCACCCCTCTTGTTGGATCGAGAAGGCGAGGACGTCATCGAGCTGAACGTGTGCTGAATGCGGAGGTGCCGTACATTCGGTACTTGATCGGGACGAATCTTGCAGGTGTATGACTACATCAACCGCGTTGATAAACGGTTCCGCTTACGGTCTATGAGGGTACGTAGAGAACACTCTCCCCTCTCGTTGCTATGCATCACCATGATCCTGCGTGTGCGTAGGATTTTTTTGAAATTACTACATTCCCCAACAGATGCTATGTTTGATGAGAATGACATGTTTGAGAATATATTTTCTGCAATTAATGTTTGTCCCTAGCTTGGGGATGTTATGTTTAATGAATATGATATTTCTAGCCTCCCAAGTTTTGATATGCAAATTTGTTATGATGATAGCATGCCTCCTACTTATGATGATTATATTGATGAAAGTGGGTTTGGAAGAGTGTCAACTTTAGGAAGTAATGATCCCACTATTTTGTAGGATGTTGAATCTTATTGTGATAATTATGAAAGTGGATTTGGAGAGGCCATGACTTTATTCAGTAATGATTCCACTATCTTTGAAGAGGTTTCAATTGATTATGATGAGAACAAAGTTGCTACTTATGATTATTATTGTGATGATACTTATGCTATAAAAAGTAATGATGATTATATTTATAAAACTTGTCATGGTTATGATTACCCATTTTCTGAACATGACTCTTTTAATATGGAAACAATTTATAGTATTCGAGTTTCTTATGATACTCCCCTATTCCGAATGAGAAGAATTTCGCTTATGTGGAGAGTAATAAAATTTCTATGATTGTAGATCATGAAAAGAATGCTTTATGCGATAGTTATATTGTTGAATTCATTCATTAAGCTACTGAAAATTATTATGAGGGAGGAATATATGCTTGTAGGAATTGCAATAATATCAAGTTTCCTCTCGATGTGCTTAAAGTTTTGAAGTTATGCTTGTTTTGCCTTCCTATGCTAGTTGATTATTGTTCCCATAAGTTGTTTCCTCACAAAATCCCTATGCATAGGAAGTGGGTTAGACTTAAATGTGCTAGTCATATTCTTCATGATGCTCTCTTTATATTTCAATTCTCATCTTTTATGTGGGCATCATTGAAATCATCATGCCTAGCTAGGGGCGTTAAACGTTAGCGCTTGTTGGGAGGCAACCCAATTTTATTTTTGTTCCTTGATTTTTGCTCCTGTTTAGCAATAAATAATCTATCTAGCCACTGGTTAGATGTGGTTTTATGCTTTTTAATTAGTGTTTGTGCCAAGTAGAACCTTTGGGAAGACTTGGGGAAAGTCTTTGCGATCTTGCTGTAAAAAGCAGAAACTTTAGCGCTCACGAGATTTGCTGCCAAGTTTTACTGGAGAGTGAGATTAGGTTGATTCTTTTTGAAGATGATTAATAGACAAATTACTAACGTTCATAAATTTCTTTTAGAATTTTTGGGGTTCCATAAGTATATGTTTGATCCAGATTACTACGGACTATTCTGTTTTTGACAGATTCTGTTTTCTATGTGTTGTTTGCTTATTTTGATGAATCTATGAGTAGTATCGGAGGTTATGAACCATAGATGAGTTGGAATACAATATATATTACACCAATATGAATTTAGAATGACTTCACAACTGTACCTAAGTGGTGATTTATTTTCTTATACCAACGGAGCTTACGAGTTTTCTGTTAAGTTTTGTGTTGTGAAGTTTTCATGTTTTGGGTAAAGATTTGATGGACTATGGAATAAGGAGTGGAAAGAGCCTAAGATTGGGGATGCCCAAGGCACCCCAAGGTAATATTCAAGGACAACAAAAATCCTAAGCTTGGGGATGCCCCGGAAGGCATCCCCTCTTTCGTCTTCGTTCATCGGTAACTTTACTTGGAGCTATATTTTCATTCACCACATGATATGTGTTTTGCTTGGAGCATCATTTTATTTTATTTTGTTTTGCTGGTTGTTTGAATAAAATACCAAGATCTGAAATTCTTAAATGGTAGAGAGTCTTCACATAGTTACATAATTATTCGACTACTCATTGATCATCACTTATATCTTTCGGAGTAGTTTATCATTTGCTCTAGTGCTTCACTTATATCTTTCTAGAGCACGGCGGTGGTTTTATTTTGAAGAAATAGATGAACTCTCATGATTCACTTATATTATTTTGAGAGTCATAAACAGCATGGTAATTTGCTTTGGTTATGAAACTAGTCCTAATATGATGGGCATCCAAGAGGGATATAATAAAAACTTTCATATAGAGTGCATTGAATACTATGAGAAGTTTGATACTTGATGATTGTTTTGAGATATAAAGATGGTGATATAAGAGTCATGCTAGTTGAGTAGTTGTGAATTTGAGAGATACTTGTGTAAAAGTTTGTGACTCCCATAGCATGCATGTATGGTGAACCGTTATGTGATGAAGTCGGAGCATGATTTATTTATTGATTGTCTTCCTTATGAGTGGCGGTCAAGGACGAGCGATCGTCTTTTCCTACCAATCTATCCCCCTAGGAGCATGCGTGTAGTACTTTGTTTCGATAAATAATAGATTTTTGCAATAAGTATGTGAGTTCTTTATGACTAATGTTGAGTCCATGGATTATACCCACTCTCACCCTTCCACCATGGCTAGCCTCTCTAATACCGCGCACCTTTCGCCGGTATCATACACCCACCATATACCTTCCTCAAAACAGCCACCATACCTACCTATTATGGCATTTCCATAGCCATTCTGAGTTATATTGCCATGCAACTTTCCACCATTTCGTTTATTATGGCACGCTCCATCATTGTCATATTGCTTTGCATGATCATGTAGTTGACATCGTATTTGTGGCAAAGCCACCATTCATAATTCTTTCATACATGTCACTCATGAGTCATTGCACATCCCGGTACACCGCCGGAGGCATTCATATAGAGTCATATCTTGTTCTAAGTATCGAGTTGTAATTTTTGAGTTGTAAGTAAATAAAAGTGTGATGATCATCATTATTAGAGCATTGTCCAAGTGAGGAAAGGATGATGGAGACTATGATTCCCCCACAAGTCGGGATGAGACTCCGGACGAAAAAAAGAGAAAAAGAGGTCATACAAAAAGAGAAGGCCCCAAAAAACAAAAAAAAAACAAAAAAAATGAGAGAAAAAGAGAGAAGGGGCAATGCTAATATCCTTTTACCACACTTGTGCTTCAAAGTAGCACCATGATCTTCATGATAGAGTGTCTCCTATGTTGTCACTTTCATATACTAGTGGGAATCTTTCATTATAGAACTTGGCTTGTGTATTCCAATGATGGGCTTCTTCAAAATGCCCTAGGTCTTCGTGAGCAAGCAAGTTGGATGCACACCCAGTAGTTTCTTTTGTTGAGCTTTCGTACACTAATAGCTCTAGTGCATCCGTTGCATGGCAATCCCTACTCACTCACATTGATATATACCGATGGGCATCTCCATAGCCCGTTGATACGCCTAGTTGATGTGAGACTATCTTCTCCTTTTTGTCTTCTCCACAACCACCATGCTATTCAACCTATAGTGCTATGTCCATGGCTCACGCTCATGTATTGCGTGAAGATTGAAAAAGTTTGAGAACATCAAAAGTATGAAACAATTGCTTGGCTTGTCATCGGGGTTGTGGATGATTTAAATGTTTTGTGTGATGAAGATGGAGCATAGCCAGACTATATGATTTTGTAGGGATAGCTTTCTTTGGGCATGTTATTTCGAGAAGACATGATTACTTTGTTAGTATGCTTGAAGTATTATTATTTTTATGTCAATATTAAACTTTTGTATTGAATCTTTCGGATCTGAATATTCTTGCCACAATAAAGAGAATTACATGGATCATGTTAGGTAGCATTCCACATCAAAAATTCTCTTTTTATCATTTACCTACTCGAGGACGAGCAAGAATTAAGCTTGGGGATGCTGATAAATCTTCAACGTATCTATAATTTTTGATTGTTCCATGCTATTATATTATCTGTTTTCGATGTTTATGGGCTTTATTATACACTTTTATATTATTTTTGGGACTAACCTATTAACCGGAGGCCCAACCCAAATTGCTGCTTTCTTGCCTATTTCAGTGTTTCGAAGAAAAGGAATATCAAACGGAGTCCAAACGGAATAAAACCTTCGGGAGAGTTATTTTTGGAATGGAAGCAATCCAGGAGACATGTAGTAGACGTCAGGGAAGCTTCGAGGTGGCCACAAGGCAGGAAGGCGCGCCTGCCCCCCATGGGCGCGCCCCCACCCTCGTGGGCCCCTCGTGGCTCCCCTGATCGACATCTTTCACCTATATATGTCCATATACCCTAAAAACATCGTGGAACAGAATAGATCAGGAGTTCCGCCGCCGCAAGCCTCTGTAGCCACCAAAAACCAATCGGTACCCTGTTCCGGCACCCTGCCAGAGGGGGATCCATCACCGGTGTCCATCTTCATCATCCTGGCACTCTCCATGACGAGGAGGGAGTAGTTCACCCTCGGGGCTGAGGGTATGTACCAGTAGCTATGTGTTTGATCTCTCTCTCTCTCTCTCTCGTGTTCTTGATTTGGCACGATCTTGATGTATCGCGAGCTTTGTTATTATAGTTGGATCTTATGATGTTTCTCCCCCTCTACTCTCTTGTGATGGATTGAGTTTTCCCTTCGAAGTTATTTTATCGGATCTTGATGTATGTCTTGCATGTGCTTATCTGTGGTGACAATGGGATATTCACGTGATCCACTTGATGTATGTTTTGGTGATCAACTTGCATTATCCGTAACTGTAACGCCCATGATGTGGCTATATGTCCCACATGTCGAAGCACGACTTAGAGGCATAACCGCATTGTAAGCAATGTCGCAAGAGGGGTAATCTTTACACATCCCATGTACTGAAATAAAGGGAAGAGATACATAGTTGGCTTACAATCGCCACGTCACACAATAGCATAAATATATCATTACACTCATCCAGATACAATCAAGGTCCGACTAGGGAACCAAAATAAAGACAACCCCAAATGCATAATGTCCCCGATCGCCCCAACTGGGCTCCACTACTGATCGTCTGGAAAGGAAACGTAGTATCGTCCTGAGTCCTCATCGAACTCCCACTTGAGCTCAGTCGCATCTCCTGGAGCGGTATCATCGGTCCCTGAATCTGGTTTTGAAGTAATCTATGAGTCACGGGGACTCAGCAATCTCACACCCTCGCGATCAAGACTATTTAAGCTTATAGGCAGGGGAAAGGTATGAAGTGGAGCTGCATCAAGCACTAGCATATATGGTGGCTATCATACGCAAATGAGAGCGAGAAGAGAAGGCAAAGCGTGGTCGAGAATCTATGATCAAGAAGTGATCCTAGAACAACCTACGTTCAAGCATAACACGAGACCGTGTCCTCTTCCCGGACTCCGTCGAAAAGAGACCATCACGGTTACACACGCTGTTGATTCATTTTAATTAAGTTAAGTTTCAGGTTTTCTACAACCGGACATTAAAAAATTCCCATCCGCCCATAATTGCGGGCACGGCTTTCGAAAGATCAAAACCCTGCAGGGGTGTCCCAACTTATCCCATCACAAGCTCTCACGGTCAACGAAGGATATTCCTTCTCCCAAGACAACCCGATCAGACTCGGAATCTCGGTTACAAGACATCTCAACAATGGTAAAACTAAACCAGCAAAGCCACCTGAATGTGCCGACAAATTCCGATAGGAGCTGGATATATCTCCTTCTCAGGGCACACTCGGATGAGACATCCTACGAGTAAAGCCAACCCTCAAGTTGCCCCGAGGTGGCCCCGCAATCTACTCGGTTCGGACCAACACTCAGAGGAGCACTGGCCCGGGGGGGGGGGGTTCAAATAAAGATGACCCTTGAGTCCGCGGAACCCAAGGGAAAAAGGCTAGGTGGCAAATGGTAAAACCAAGGTTGGGCCTTGCTGGAGGAGTTTTATTCAAGGCGAATTGTCAAGGGGTTCCCATTATAACCCAACCGTGTAAGGAACGCAAATTCAAGGAACATAACACCGGTATGACGGAAACTAGGGATGCAAGAGTGGAACAAAACACCAGGCATAAGGTCGAGCCTTCCACCCTTTACCAAGTGTATAGATGCATTAAAATAGACAAGATATAATAGTGATATCCCAACAATAAACATGTTCCAACAAGGAACAAACTCCAATCTTCACCTGCAACTAGCAACACTAGAAGAGGGGCTGAGCAAAGCGGTAACATAGCCAAACAACGATTTGCTAGGACAAGGTGGGTTAGAGGTTTGACATGGAAATATGGGAGGCATGATAAGCAAGTGGTAGGTATCGTAGCATAGGCATAGCAAAAGAGCGAGCATCTAGCAAGCAAAGTTAGAAGTGATTTCGAGGGTATGGTCATCTTGCCTGCAAAGTTCTCTGAGTTGGCGTAACCTTGATCTTCGTAAGCGTTCTCAATGGGTTCCTCATTCATGTACTCGTCTCCCGGCTCTACCCAAATCAAGAACACAAGCAAAGGGAGACACAATCAACCCCGGTGCAATGCGCAAGTAACATGATGCAACACAAGGCATGATATGCGGGATGTGATATGCAATGCATATGCGTGCTTCGAAAAGGAAAGATTGAATCAGGCCTCAACTTGGAAATCCAAGAGTGCCACTGGAAAAATGAGTTGATTTCGGTCGAAATCGATATAAAGATCACTGGAATCGGATGCACGGTTTGCAAATGGCAAGCAAAACAAATATGGCACCGATCTGCGATTAATAGCACGATGCCATCTAGAATGCAACAAGAAACTAAGCTACTGCACTGCAACATTGCAACAAAACCCATGGCAGCGATCCACTCAAGATGCTTGACAAAAGATGAACACTGAGCTACCGCTAATTCACTCAATAGCAGGTTCAAACAAGCATGGCAAAAGTGCAAAAGATAACAGGTTACAGACTTAGTGAAAATAACAACATGCCAGGAATTTAACATCAGGAAGCAAAGTTTAGAGCAAGATAACAACATGCTACAGGAACATATCATGGCAAAGCAAGACATGGCATGAAGCTACTCAAAGCATGTAACAAAAGTCCCTTACCGACCATAAGCCAAAAGGGATCAGAAAATACAATGGCAACCATGTGAACATAGCAACTTTCATTAACAGATTCAGACTTAGCAAAAAACTGGAACATGGCAAAACAGATTCACGTAGGCATGTTTACGAGCTCGATGCACTCACCACAAGGCATTGCATGACAAACTAAGCATACACCCAGCAACTAGACATACTAAATAAGCTAACCATGGCAAGAACACTCTCATAGAATGAAAGGATAAACTACAACAACCTCGGCAAAATTGCTTAACATGTAAACAATCTGCCAGGAACATTTTATAGAAAAAGTAGAGCTCGATTGAGTCATGCTAGGGTGCTCCGTAATTGCAAACAAAGACATGGATGGATAGAGCATAACAATATCTCAAAATCACCCTTATTGAAGATGCTCAAAAGAGGCATGGATCACTCTGTAGCAACAAGAATACATGGCATAAAAATATTATCAGGGAATAGACTTAGAAGAATTCTAAGTCCCTGAAATCAGCAACATTGCGAGAACTACTTTGCATGCTTGTGCTAGTCACCACAAAGATCACAAAATTACATGGCATACACCCTTGTAAAGATGGCATGGCATACTTCAAAACACATGTAGGGCTCAAGTTCATAGGAGGCACACATCAAACATGGCAAAAATGACAAATGTCCAATCTCTGCTAAGAAACTGAAACTAATATCACATAGCACTTGAGGGAGTCCTGGATTAGGGGGTCTCCGGACAGCCGGATTATATCCTTTGGCCGGACTGCTGGACTATGAAGATACAAGATTGAAGACTTCGTCTCGTGTCCGGATGGGACTCTACTTGGCGTGGAAGGAAAGCTAGGCAATACGGATATGTATATATTTCCTCCTTTGTAACCGACCTTTTGTAACCCTAGCCCCCTCTGGTGCCTATATAAACCAGAGGGTTTTAGTCCGTAGGACAACCTACAATCATACCATAGGCTAGCTTCTAGGGTTTAGCCTCTCTGATCTCGTGGTAGATCTACTCTTGTACTACCCATATCATCAATATTAATCGAGCAGGACGTAGGGTTTTACCTCCATTAAGAGGGCCCGAACCTGGGTAAAACTTCGTGTCCCCTGCCTCCTGTTACCATCCGCCTAGATGCACAGTTCGGGACCCCCTACCCGAGATCCGCCGGTTTTGACACTGACATTGGTGCTTTCATTGAGAGTTCCTCTGTGCCGTCGCCAGAAGGAAGGATGTCTCGTCTCGTCTTTAAAGACGGTACTACTGTCGAGGGAGCTTTGGCTGTCGGCCAAACTCTCCGGCTAGGCGGTTTCATCATGACCGCCTGTTCGGCCGCTGCGCCGACGATGACTTCTCGGGTCATCGAAAACAGCCTCCACGTCAAATCGGTACTCGCCGAACAGATGGATCCAATGGAGCTCGCCTCCTTAAACGAGCTCTTAGATCGCATCGCCGCCTTGGGAGTCGCTACGAACTATGATCGGATTGGTCTTAAACCCGATCAAAGGGAGATTAACTCTCCACCGGTCACCCATCATATTGCAGTGGTGGAGGAACAATGCGGCGACCTTTCCTCCATCTTGAGGACCAACTATGTCCGGATTCCCGAGCTCTCTGAGCCGGATGCCCGTTCGCGGGAGGACAACATCCAATCCCTGAACTTAGAGTCAGGCAGCGGGCCAGGATTATCGGGTCACACCCCTGAACCGGAACTTCCAAAATTGGAAATTCCTCGGCCTTTGGATCCCAGATCAGGTGAGGGTTCGGATTCAATTCCACCCACCCACCCAAACATAAGCGATCTTTCCCACATCAGGCAAGAGCCCCAGGAAACAGTACATCACTATTGGGCCAGATTCCTCCTTGCGATGAACAAGGTTAAGGACTATCGCAAGGAAGACGCAATCCTATTTTTCTGCAATAATTCCACGGACAAGGGAATCCTTAATGCCATAAATCGCCGTGAGATAACACACTTCGCTGACTTGGCGTCCATAGTACAAAAGTACTGTGCGATGGAAAGTGCCTGGAAAACCGAAATAAACTTCTGGGATAATCCGGCCCTGAATACAAACCCAGTCCGAAAAAAGGGTGCACTATCACAATACACCTGGGTCAACTACCAAAAAGCAAAAACCCTCTACAGGGTATGGAACTGTACTGGAGGGATGGCTCAACAGACCCTGCAAAATTCATAGTACAGCGGATACAATACCAAGGCACAGCCTTAGAGCATGTTGGATATTCCGGCAGGTGGCCAAAAGTGGTGAGGATCTACTTCTCCCAAATACCACAGAGCACCATCCAGTGGATAACAATACGGTATTAACGGTCTTTGAGACCTTCGCGTCAAATAATAGACGCAAGCGAACACTCCGCAGCACGGCCGAAATCTGCCATGTAGCAGCAATAAATCCATGGAGTGACACGGCTATTACCTTCAATGCCAGTGACAAACCTAAATTACGAACAGCCCGAGCACCAACCGCACTAGTCCTCAGTCCAATCGTGGACGGCTTTTGACTCACCAAAGTACTCATGGACTGCGACAGCGGATTAAACCTCATCTATGAGGAAACTCTTCAAAATATGGAAATAGACTGGAACCACATTGAGCAAAGTAGCACAACCTTTAGAGGAATCATCCCCAGTCGGGAAGCACGTTGTGCTGGGAAAATCACACTAGATGTGGTATTCGGCACGCTGGATAATTACAGGTCCGAAGAAATTACATTCCAAGTGGCCCCGTTCAGCAGTGGTTATCACGCTCTTTTAGGACGGGAGGCATTCACAATCTTCCAAGCCATACCCCATTACGGGTACATGAAGCTCAAAATGCCCGGGCCCAACGGAATCATCACTCTTGCCAGCGATCCGGACACAGCACTCCGCACCGAAAACAAAACAGCCGCATTGGCCCTCGAGGCATTATCCGAAGCCCTCTCGGCCGAGGAATTAACCATGCTATGCTCCACAGTGGACAGGGACGATGTGATACTCGACAAGAGATCCAAGTCCACCTCTTTTAAACCAGCGGATGAAATAGTCAAATTCCAAGTCCACACAACGGACCCTACAAAAATAGCCTCCATCGGGGCACAGCTAAGCCCCGCTGTGGATGCCGCACTACGAGAGTTCCTGCGCGAGAACTGGGACATATTCGCCTGGCATCCCTCAGACATGCCAGGAATCCCACGCAGGCTGGCCGAGCATAGCCTCAATATCCTAAAGGGATTCAAGCCGGTCAAGCAAGCTCTTCAGCGTTTTTCCGAACCTAAGAGACAGGCCATGGGAGAGGAACTAGCCAAGTTATTGGAGGCCGGATTCATCAAAGAAATAAAACACCCGGATTGGCTAGCAAACCTGGTGATGGTACCAAAGAAGGACAAATCCTGGCGCCTTTGTGTCAATTTCAAAGACCTCAATAAAGCTTGCCCAAAGGATCCCTTCCCCCTCCCACGCATCGATCAAATCATTGATGCTACCGCAGGACACGAGTCATTGTGTTTCCTCGACGCATACTCCGGTTACCACCAAATCAAGATGGCGGAGCCTGACCAAGCTGCAACGGCATTCATCACACCATACGGTCCCTTCTGTTTTAACACAATGCCTTTTGGGCTCAAGAACGCCGGCGCAACATATCAGCGCATGATTCAGACAGAGAAACAAATCGGCCAAATAGTAGAGGCATACGTAGATGATGTGGTTGTTAAAACCAAACACGTCGACTCTTTGATAGACGACTTGAGGCTTACATTCGACAACCTCCGAACATACAATATCAAGCTCAATCCGGAAAAATGCGTTTTCGGCGTACCAGCCGGAAAGCTCCTGGGTTTCATTGTCTCCAGTAGAGGTATTGAAGCTAATCCAGCCAAAATCCGAGCTTTGTCATAGTTGGCTACACCAATAGACCTCAAACAAATCCAGAAGTTAACTGGATGCATGGCGGCTCTAAGCCGCTTTATCTCCCGCTTAGGAGAAAAAGCTTTACCCCTTTATCGCCTTCTTCGGCGCACGGAACACTTCGAGTGGACGGACGCTGCCACAGCCGGATTGGAAGAAATAAAGGCCATTTTGGCAACCAACCCAATCCTGGCCGCGCCAAACATTGCCGAACCAATGCTATTGTACATTGCGGCAACTCATCAAGTTGTAAGCGCAGTGCTCGTCGTTGAACGAGAAGCTGCCGGACATAAATTCCCTCTTCAAAAGCCGGTATACTATGTATCCACTGTCCTCACTCCATGCAAATCACGGTACCCACATTATCAAAAGATAGCCTATGCGGTATTCATGGCGTCCCGGAAGCTACGACACTACTTTCAAGAGTGTTCGATTATGGTAGCCTCGGAAGTGCTACTTAATGATATTATAAACAACCGCGACGCTACGGGCCGGATTGCCAAATGGGCCATTCAGCTCCTCCCGTTCGACATAACATACAAACCCCGACGAGCCATTAAATCGCAAGTATTGGCCGACTTTGTCGCCGAATGGACGGAGGCCGAACTCCCTAAAGAGTACGGCGCATACTCCAATTGGATCATGCACTTCGACAGTTCTAAAATGTTGGCCGGTCTAGGGGCTGGCGTCGTCCTGACATCCCCAACCGGGGATACCGTTCAGTATGTACTGCAAATATTGTATACAGACTCCAACAATGCAGCTGAATACGAAGCTCTGTTGCATGGTCTTCGGACGGCAGTCTCCATGGGCATTCAACGCCTGGAGGTGCGTGGGGATTCAAACCTTGCAATATCCCAAATAAATGGAGACTTTGACGCCAAGGATCCGAAAATGGTGGCCTATCGAAATGCCGTCCTAAAAATGTCAGCTCGGTTCGAGGGGCTTGAATTTCACCATGTGGCTCGGGAAAACAATCAGGCGGGGGATGTCCTCGCCCGCATCAGCGCAAAACGCGATACGGTCCCCCCAACATATTTCTGGAAAAGCTGTCCAAGCCATCCGTAGTATGGGAAGGAGACACCGGTAACAATAGTCCGGACCCGGCCAAAATGATAGATACCGAATACTCTGACACAATCGGAGGCTCTGCCACCGAAATAACACCTTCAGCCCACGTAATAATGGCCATTTTTGCCCCGTGGACAGAACCATTCCTGGCCTACCTAACTAGACAGGAACTTCCGAAGGACCAAAATGAGGCACGCTGCATAGTCCGGCGATCCAAGGCCTATAGGGTCCATGAGGGAGAATTGTACAAAAAAGCACTACCGGAGTCCTTCAAAGGTGCATCTCCGAAGAGGAAGGGCGGAATCCTCTGGCAGAAATTCACGCCGGACTCGGCGGTCATCACGCCGCAGCCTGGTGTAAGCAAGGCCTTCCGCACAGGATTCTATTGGCCAACAGCCTGGGCAGACGCACAGGACTTGGTCCAATGTTGCGCCGGCTGCCAGCTCTTTGTAAATCAAAGCCACATGCCACCCACCGCCCTCCAAACAATCCCCATCACATGGCCCTTTGCGGTCTGGGGGCTTGACATGGTTGGACCCCTTAAAGGGGAACCCACAAGAAAAAATACTTACTGTTCATGGTGGATAAATTCACCAAATGGATAGAGACCAAACCTGTTAAAACAGCCGAATCCGGACCGGTGATAGACTTCATATCCCGGGTTGTACACCATTATGGCGTCCCCCACAGCATCATCACTGACAATGGCACGAACTTCACGGCCGATGAGGTAAAACTCTGGTGCAGCAAAATGGGCATCAAGCTCGATTATGCTTTAGTCTATCACCCACAAACCAACGGTCAAGTCGAGCGAGCAAACGGTCTTATAATGAGCGGCATTAAACCCAGATTAGTGCGTTCCTTAACGGAGTCTGACACGCACTGGGTAGAGGAGCTCGACTCCGTACTCTGGGGGCTGCGGACCATGCCGAATCGTAGTACCGGATATACACCGTTCTTTATGGTGTACGGCGCAGAGGCAGTCTTGCCCTATGACATAATTCATGACTCACCTCGAGTGCGCATGTATGAAGAAAGAGAAGCCGAGATCGATCGGCAGGATAGTCTGAACACCTTGGAGGAGGAGCGCGACGTAGCCAAAGCCTGTTCCACATTTTATCAGCAGCAGGCTCGCAGATACCAAAGCAGAGAAGTACGGGCCAAAACTTATAATGTTGGCGAACTGGTTCTACGCCTGCCGGATAAGAAAAAGAACAAGCTTGAGCCCAAATGGGAAGGTCCCTTCATTATTGACCAAGTTCTGACCGGTGGAGCGTACCGACTGCGGGATGCATCGACTAGTCGACTCGAGCCGAACCCATGGAACGCGGCCAGGCTCCAAAGATTCTATGCCTAGCACCGGACTCTATGTTAGTCCCCTCCCTTTGTCCATTTT